>NW_014569687.1:225919-241800 GCF_001313835.1 Polistes canadensis | reverse complement strand
ATATATATATATATATATATATATCTATTATAGTATTGTTTATAAAAATCCAAACAATAAATAATTTTGAGTACATATATATCTAACGTCTACATATATTTCGACAATTTTAAGGTTATGTTCAAAATGTTGCCAATTGATGCAACGTAGTCGAATGTATACTTATCTGTGTAGATAAGTGTTCCGTTTTTGTACATATACGTTCACAAATGTGTTTTATTTACAGTTATTCATTCATAATAATATACTTTTATTAGCATTAAAGAATAATTTCTGTTCAAGTTTATTTGACATATAAGTTATTTACAACTTTATTTAATAAAAATTATAACATTTGTTAAAATATTTTGTAAATTTGTTATTAACCATATATTTTAATAACAAATGATGTTAAAAGCTGTTATATTAATTGGTGGCCCTTTAAAAGGTATGCTAACCTAAACAATTTTCTTCTCCTACTTATACACACAAAGCTATAATTAATAATATATTTTAATAATTATAATTGTATTTATTTTAACAGGCACCAGATTTCGACCACTGTCATTAGATATACCTAAACCACTGTTTCCAGTTGCTGGTTTACCAATGATTCAACATCACATTGAAGCATGCTCTGAAGTACCTAACTTAGAAGAAATTTTAATTATTGGTTCATATCCTGCTAACGAATTGTCACAATTCATAATGGATATGAAAAGTACATACGGTGTAATTATTAGATACTTACAAGAATTCACACCGTTAGGTACAGCCGGAGGCATGTATCATTTCCGAGATCAAATACGTTCTGGTAGTCCAACATATTTTTTTGTTATAAACGGAGATGTATGCGCCGATTTTCCCTTGCCAGAGCTCGTAGAATTTCATAGTAAAAAGCAGGCATTGTTAACTATCATGGCTACGGAAGCTACTAGACAGCAATCGTTAAATTACGGTTGTATGGTTTTGGGTAAGGATGGAGAAGTGGCACATTACGTCGAAAAACCATCGACGTTTGTATCTACTCTTATTAATTGTGGAATATATATTACATCTCCTAATATTTTTCAATCCATGGCAGATGTTTTTAATGCTAGTCAACAACAAGAAAATTTTTTGTAGGTATCATTGTCATACGAATATTTACTGCAAGCTTTATCGCTATTTTATTATACTTGTATGTTCTAATATAATTAACTTCTTTTTTGTTTTCTTTAATGAGACAGACAATTAAATGAAAATGGTAGAGATCCTGCAAATATTGCATTGGAACAAGATATAATAACACGACTAGCAGGAAATGGATGTTTGTTTGCTTTACCCGTTCAAAGGTGGTGGTCGCAGTTAAAAACAGCAGGATCTGCCATTTACGCAAATCGACATTATTTATCTTTATATAAAACTAAAAATCCGGGTTATCTTACTTCTCCAAGTGCAAATAAATGTAATATCATTGGAGATGTATACATTCATCCAACAGCTACTGTTCATCCATCTGCTTTGGTGATATTAATATAAAATTTCTCTAAAAACTATTTTAATAAAATAGAATATTGTTAATTCATTTTATTGTTACAGTTAGGACCAAATGTTAGTATAGGAATGAATACAGTTATCGAAGCTGGTGTAAGAATAAAAGAATCAATTATTTTGGCCAATGCACAGATTCAAGCACACACCATTATTTTAAATAGTATAATAGGAAAAGGTAGTCGCGTGGGAGAATGGGCACGTGTTGAAGGTACTCTGTGCGATCCAAATCCTGACAAACCGTTTGCTAAGATGGAAAATTTACCTCTCTTCAATATCAATGGCAAATTAAATCCTTCCATCACGATACTTGGTAATAATCTGAGAATTTCACTTACAATATAATTTTATATGCTACAAACAATTGACCAATAATTTACGTACATTTCAGGCACAAGCGTTACTTTGGCACCTGAAAAAGTTCTATTAAATTCTATTGTATTGCCGCACAAAGTATTGTCGAGGAATTTTAAAAATGAAATAATTTTATGAATCTATTTTTGTTTTTCTTTTGTACATTATTGGAAATAAATAAAATGATAATAAATGTGTGTGTGTGTGCGTGTGTGTGCTATAATGTTCACGCACAATTAAAGTATATTCCGATTTAATACGTAATACATGTGAAAAGATAAGATTATTTATAGTCAATTAAATATACCTTTGCATCGTTTGGATGGATGATCACCAAAGCTAATAGACCATCGAAGGCTTAATAATTTTGTATTATACACTATAGACTGTTTTTCGAAACATAACGTACGACATGGTTTCTATCGAAATTAAAAACAAATAATAAAATAAATTTTATATAAAAATTATCTAATATATTAATGTTTTCCAATGAAAGAATAAAAAATTGTATATTACACGATATAAATTTATTTCATGTACTTATTTATTATATGCTGTATTAAAATAATTGTTTGTAAAAACAATACAGTACAACTCATAACACCTAAATACATTGATTCGTATAATAATTTAGGTGCGAATACACTCCATATAAATAAATGATGTTTTTGTATTGTCATTACAAACGTATAAATAGTAACTGGTATTAACTTCCATATCATATAAATTCTGTTGTCGAATAATAGTATATAATGTAAACTAAAAATAAATGAAAAATAGTTTTGTTATATATATACGATTTTATAATAAAGGGATTTATTAATAATATAAAGAATATACTTACTTATAAGCCGATTTGTATGATAATGTTCTGTGATACATGTTTAAGAGATAAGCTAAAACTGGTGCAGAATATGTATTTACTATTAAAAACATTCCGATAATAAATGGTCTGTATGATTGCAAACCAACATAACCAGCTGCAATATCGATATCAGCAAGACTATTAGAATTTCCCTATAAAAAAAAATATAATATAAATTAATGAAGGAATATTGCATTAATTATATTCCTGAATTATTTAAAAATAAAAATAATTAAATGAATACCTGATAAAAGTAAAACACATTTCCAATCCAGGCATTTACAATTATATTCATCTTTCTCATATTATTATGTTTTAATATTGAATTAATTATAGAAATAACTATTAATTGTAATGGAAGTAATATTAAATTGTACGGTCGGTGTAACAATGCCGATACCATAATCCATGTTTGTACAAGAAAAAGTATGGCATAATTCAAGAAATTATTTTTGTTGTGTTTTGTTATTAAAAGTAATCTATATATAGAGCATATACAGAATATTGTAAATAAGCTCCAAAATATCAATATTTCTTTTCCATCTCTGAAATAATATGATATTTTTTTTATATGATGTATATATATATATCAGACACAACTTAAAGAATACTTACTTAGATGGAGAGTATAGTGATGTAGGTAGAATAGTTTGATTGTTCATGTGACGAAGATAAATGCATAAGGACAATCCTATATTCAAAAATAAACTGCACCATCTATAAATTGATTTTTCATGTAAAAAATCAATCCATATTAAAAGCGTGAGAGCTAAAACAAGAAATTTATAAATTATAACAAATGTTTTATTAATAATATAGATCGAAGCTTCTAAAACTTTTTCACTTGACGATTCCCTTTATTCGAGCAAATATTTTTCATGACTCCCATATAACTCTATATAAGAAGCCCTGATATAGACACATATACGAATAATTACCTAAAATAACAAAGATCGTTATGCTGATTTTTGATTCTTCTTTTAATAAATATCCTGCGATATCAGGAAGATGATTATATTTATTACCAGTACTGTTTAACGTTCGACAGATTCTGTGCCCTATGAGTAATAATAATATTTCAATAGAGATTAGATATTGTGTGCTATCTACGCGTATCCTAAAAATATAAATTAACATAGATTAAGTATATATTTTTTATTTTATTTAATTAAAAGTTAGATTGTGAAAATGGTTTACTTTAAAAATTCCATTGTAAATATTTTGCTATTTTTACAAAGCAACAACACGAGGAAGGAAACCCAAAAGAAATACGAAGTTTGATGTTCTTCTTCCACAAAACTACTGCTACTTAGACTTATAGAATGTATTATTATTTCAGAGATAAAAATCCATTCGAATGTATTATAGTTTTTTAACTGGTAAAAAATTGATGTATTAATATTGGAAAAATATGTATATGTAATAATTATTTATATTACATACCTTTGTCAATATAAAATGATGATATTCGATTTTAGCGAGAAAATAACAGTTTAAAAACAATAATCCAATAATACTTAATATAAATATACAATTTGTTCTATTATTAAAAAGAGATAAGCTTAGAGTTTCAATACTCCAGAAAAGAATTAATATTATTAGTAAAAATAAATGTATCGCAAATAATTTCAATACTTTTTGAAAAATTGCTGATGAATAATATTGTTCATGTAATAATATCCATAAGACCTAAAATATAGAAATTAAAAAATTCTTCAGATATATATATATATATAATGTTTAATCTATTATGATTAAATCCATCGAATTAAATAGATTATACGTACATGACACAAAAAAAGCATGGCTGTAATCATTAAATATGTATCATTTTTTAACATGTTTTTGACTAATATTTCTTTCATTTCATTAAGTGCTGAACGATATGCAGCTATAATATGATATCCTGTTTCATACGAGTTATTATGTGATTTCAGCCAATTGAGATGAAGTTTCACTGCATCCATATATTTATGATGAGCATCTGTAAAACTAGTTTTAAATATCAAATTTTTTATATACATATTTCATTTACTATTTCTATATATATATTGTGTAATAACTTACATTGAAAGTTGTAGTCAGTTAATTCTTTGAATTGAGTATGAACTTGTTTAGCGTTGTAATAAAGTGCAAATAATTTTCTAGAGATAGATAAATTATCTAATAAATGTAATGCAATGCTTCCAAAATTGGAATATGGTATAGGTAAACCCAATATAACAGATAATGTTGCTGCCATATCTAATTGAGCTATTTTTTTTGGTTGACTATACGATTTAGAACAATTAGCTCCAATCGCAATAATAGGCACCGTTGTTTCTTGAAAGGTTGCACCCCCATGACCACCGGAATCTTTCATACCATGATCTCCGCAAATTATAAACAAAGTAGGATTACCAATCTCATTCTGATAAAACATAAAACCTTGAAATAATTTAAAGAACCTTGTATCAATAATATAAATAAATTTTTGTTAATATTATTGTCAACTTACCCAATACAACACTTTGGAATATATTTGTGCTATAATATTATCCATTTCAGTAAGCTTAGGTTTGATCAAAGGACTAAATGGTCCATTTACATGACCAATATGATCTAATCCTAAATAATGAAGTATCATTATTGACCAGTCATCATTATGGAGTTCATTATCTATGTGTCGTGTAACATTATTATCCACCTAAATATTATTAGATTAATCAAGAAGTTTATAAATGGTACAAAATTATAGATAAGAGAAATCATTAACTTTTAATTCCATACCTCTGTAAAATCAGTAACAAAAAATGACATGGTACCATCGGAACGTTTAAACATAGTAGGGAATAATTTCAGCCAAGTATCATCTCCATAAAATATTATATCATGTCCATAAGTCTTTGCTTGGAGTAAAATATTGTCGCTTAAAATAGGCTGTCTTCCAAAGTTTAAAACCATATCGACAAAAGTTGGTACTCTGCCTGTTGTCATTGCCTATTTTTTTTATAATACTTTTAAGTTAAGACGCTTGATATTTTTTGTTAACATTAAATTATAAATCATACTTTTATTCTGGGCATTGTCACTGTTGGCGGTTCTACTTTTGCTTGCAATAAACATGCAAACGAATTCTCAATGAGTTTATTTGTTATTGGCATAGCAGATTTTCCAATTGAATCGGACACAAAATCCCAACGGAATGCATCGATTACCATGATGATTAATTTATTTACCAAAGGTTTATATAAAGTATTTGTTTCTATCCTGAAGCGTAAAACATTATTTTAATAAAAAATATTATGCATTTTTACAACTACATTTTTTAAATGATTTATATTTTCATTCACAAAGTTGTATACAAACATACTTTTCATCATCTATAAATTGTGGTATATCATTTATCGATGCTATAGTATTATCATAGTGTATAATAGGAAAAAATCCATAAATAAATAAAACAATAGAAAAAGTTCCAACAATTATTGTATAAATTAATCTAATGTTCTTATACATTTTCACTTCTGTGTTAATAAAAAATGTAATTGACCGAAATTTATCGAACTTTTGCGACACAATTTTTGTGTTTCCAGTTAAACACAAAGAAGTATTTTATTATGAATAATCAGAGATAAAATTTTAGTCTATTATTGTAGGTTATTTTTTTGAAAGCAAATAAAGGTGAAGTAATTCGAATTTCCCGCGTTTCGAGAATTAAAGATGAAGGTAACATTTGTAAAACAATTAAAAGAGTTCTGTCATAGTATTTTTTGCTTTTAATATAACATTGTAAAAATATTTGATTCTTTTATTTTACTATTCTATAAGAAAATTTTAATAATAACAATTCTTCATAATTGTTATTTGACATTAATTTTTGTTCTTTATTACTTTTCATTAAAAATAATTATTAACCAATAAAAATGTTCAATTCAAGTTTGCAAAAATTTCATTGGATGGAAAAAATGTCTGAACACTCTTGTAAATATAGAAAATATATACATATAGAAAATGTAAAATATAAATACGAATAATCATTATTAAAATATTAGATCAAAAGTATCATTACTTATTCAATCTATATATTGTAATATAATTATTTTAATTGAATAATTAAAACTGTGAGTATAATTTCCATTAGCAATATTATGATTAAACTATTAATGAAAATGAACGAATATAATAAAATAAATACAAATCTTGGCAGATAAGTTTTTTAATAGCTAATGTTATCTAAAATAAGTAACATGAATTTCAAATAACAGTAATTAAGAAAATATTAACATTTAATTTGAAAAATGTTCTGTATATTAGCGATTGATACGACAGGTGTGACGTCACATCGCCGCCCCGTGATGCATATTGGGAAAAGCCAGACATCTTGAATAGCATGGACCAGCTACACAGTGCGTGGTGAAAAGACATGCAGTTTATTGTGAACCGCTTATTAATTTGCTACACGAAAGTGTATAAAATTTAGTGACTGTTAATCCAACGGATTTTGTCTACAATGGAGGCGGTTAAAGCATTTAATGCAGAGGTAAGAGAAATATTTCTTAAGCTTTTAGAGGTCATCGTCGAAAAGGCAATCCTCCCTCTCTTTAGATTGTACAGGGACATCGCGTACATTAAATTACTATTGTTGATGTTATGTTATGTACATACAATTTTTATTTTACATTTTTTATTCATACGAATATTTAATTATTAAAAGTTACGATTATATGGTAGATTTCATTAATGACGCCAACGATACTCTGCTATTATATTATTTTTCTTGTTTTTCTAACACAAACTAAGTAGTTTTAATTGAATAATTAGACTATGTCAATAAACAAATAGTTTACTTTAATTATTATTCTTCTACTATTGGAATGATCTAAAGTTTGATTTATTTACAATTAATGGAACTAATTTGTTATATATATATATATATATGTATATTCATATATATATGGTATATATATATATATATATGTATATATATGTATATATGTGTGTGTGTGTATATGTAAATGTATTTCATACAGATTTAATTAGTTGTATTTTGCTAGGATAGTTATCACTATTTTCTTCGATTCAATTTTTTTACATTTACTTTATCTTATATTTTTTAACAAAACATTAATTAAATATCTATTTCATATTTATTTTATTCATGCAATCTTGTAATTAACCTTTTTAATATTATAAATTTTATTTTCCAGCTTTCTGCATTGTATGATGTTAAACCACCAATTTCCAAAGCAAAAATGAATTCTCTTACACGCGGAGCTATTAAGGCAATAAAATTTTATAAACATGTTGTACAAAGCGTGGAAAAATTTATTCAAAAAGTAAGTTTTATTTATAGCTTATTTATTTAATGAAATAAAATAACATATATATGTATATATATATGTATTCATTATTATAAATGTATTTGTTTTCAGTGTAAACCAGAATACAAAGTGCCAGGATTATATGTAATAGATTCAATAGTAAGACAGTCGAGACATCAATTCGGAATGGAAAAGGATGTGTTTGCACCTCGTTTTGCTAAAAATATGCAAACAACTTTTCTTAACCTTTTAAAATGTCCGCAGGAAGATAAAAGCAAAGTTATACGTGTATTAAATCTTTGGCAAAAAAATGCAGTTTTCCCACCAGAAGTCATACAACCACTTTTCGATTTAGCAGATCCCAATCACCCTATTCATAAAGAACAACCGGTTAATGCAAATGGTAAATATATTTTAGTCGTATGATTTTTAACTATTTTGTGGAATTGTTTTACATGGATTTTATTTACAGGTACATTGAATGCATCATCTGGCAATAATCTCAGCAATATCTCTGCGGTAACAAAAACACCTCCATCTGCGGTTAAAGTTGTTGCAAAAGATCAGAAATTATTTTCTTCCACTAAACCAATCGATCCAGTATGGCTGGCACAAACGAAAATGGAAACAGCCAACATAGTTAATATACATTTAAATTGATATTCACATAATATAGCGTTGTAAACAGTTTTTAAATTCTTTTATGTCTTTTTAGGGGCAATCTAATGTGAATCAAGTTGATACATCCTTTCTTGATCAGCTACAACATTTGCAGCAACTGTTGTTGAAAAAACAAGATACGAATGAATCTAAGACTTCTGTTAAATTTGATAAAAAGCTTTTAGATTTTGATTATGGGGAAGAAGAAGATGACGATGTTGTGGTTGCAAGTTCACCCACAACTGCTACTGCTACTGCATCTCAGCATAATGCTGTATCTACAAGTAATAGTTTGGAAAGCCTTGGATTGCTACTGACAAACCCTGAGGTACTTAATGCTTTCATACCTGGTCAACAAGTTAGTAGAAATATATTTTCGAAAACATTCTCAATATCTTATTTATTTATTTTTTTTTAATTTAAATATTATTGTGTATAGGTACTACGGCAACTGCAAACATTGCAACAAACGATGCAAGGAAGTATACCATCATCGTCGCAACACGAAATGGAAGAAAAAATGCGCAAATTACAACAAATGAAACAGCAAGAGGAAGAATTCGACAAACACTTGGCTCAAACTGTTCCTGTATGTTACTAGAATACTAAAATATTTCTGATTAATTTGAAATAGTCCTAAATATAAATCATGTTTTTAGAATTTACCTTTTGCATCAGAATGTGAGCTGAAACCTACAGACATTCTGAAACCAAGTCAGCAAAGTGCATATTCAACAAGTACAACTACTGGAGTTATTCAAGATATGAGTCAACCACCACCTGGTTATCCTCCAGCTTTGCCATATGTTTCGCAGCCTTTGTCGAATATGAGACAAATTAACCAAACTGGTCATCAGAATCAAAAAAGTCCTTTACTTGATGAACGCCAGGAATCACAAGATTTTTCTGGGTACTTTTTTTATACAGTCAAAATGTAGCTGAATAAATATTTATAAAATTATAATTTGATTAGGGATTTAAATGATTATACACATGTATATTTGATATATATTGTGTAATGATTATTTCTTATAAATAATTAATAAATCCATGTTTATTTTGTTTATAGAAATGGTGCAAGACGTGATAGTAGTAGCGTTGAAATTGTAAATTGTGATAATACTAGATCGCAAAGTAGATCACCGGAAAGATATAGACATCATAGTCGGTCTAGATCACCTCGACATAGAGATAGAGACAGAGATAGGGATAGAGATAGAAAATCTCGATCAAGAAGTAGATCAAGAAGAAGAAGGTAGGTGGATTTGTTATAATATATACACATTGATTTGATATGTTTCTAATATTGATTATATATAATATAAATTAATTATTCCGATAATTTTTAAAATCATAGATCACGGTCTAGAGATAGAGGCCGTGATAGAAAAAGGGACGACAGTCGAGAAAAAATGACAGAAGAAGAAAGGGAGAAGGAACGGGAGCGTCGTAAACGTGGATTACCTCCTATAGTTAGAGATAAATTAAGTGGTATGTTTAATGCATAATTTTATATCGATGATATTTAGTCATATATATAGATATATCACCAAAAGAATATTTTTCTAGTTTGCAGTACAACGCTTTGGGTCGGTCACTTATCCAAATTAGTGCATCAGGAAGAATTATCCGATACGTTCGGAGAATTTGGTGACATCGTTAGCATTGATCTCATATCACCTAGGGGATGTGCTTTTATTTGTATGAACAGAAGGCAAGATGCATATCGAGCTCTCACTAAACTAAAGAACCATAAAATGCAAGGAAAAGCTATAACAGTAAGTTTATTGTTTGTAAAAAATATATCATTCTAAGAAATACGTTTTATAATATTATTGAAATAATGTTTTGTTGTGTGTTATAGTTAGCATGGGCTCCAGGTAAAGGTGTTAAAGGAAAGGAATGGAAAGATTACTGGGAAGTAGAACTTGGTGTCAGTTATATTCCATGGAATAAGTTACTTAACATTACGGATCAAGATCTGGAACTGTTGGAAGAAGGTGGTATGATAGATGAAGATACATTACCACCAAGTTTGAAAGGTATATATAATTAATTAAATTTTAATTTTATTATATTTTATAAACGCAAGTTGTTTTGGTTGTACATAACATGCTTATATATGACATAAACTAACTTGCAAAAATAACTTTGAATATCTGAGCCAAATTGGAAATATTAGTACTGATTTGGTCAAGCAAATTCAAAACATTTGATTCAATGTCTTAATAATATATACTTGGGAAATAAATAGTGTTTTCGTTTTGGTATATTATAGGAAAATTGAAACATTCTGGTGGAAGTATAGATATTATGCAATTACAAATGCAACAACAGGCGTTAGCAGCTGCATCGGTAAATTGATGCTTTAATTCAACATTAATTGATGATATTGTAAATGTTATATATACTTGTAATGCTTCTTAACAATAGCAGCAACAACCGCAGTTAGTTGATACCAGTCAACCACCACCAATACGACCACCCACGTCAGCCGCACTTTTGCCTCCACCAAACACACAATTACAAATGATGCCATCAGCTTTTACAATGACTGGTGTTCCACGTAAGTTGTATTTACGAATTTAACTATTAATAATTTAATTTTATAATACGTTATTACCATGTGCGTTATTGAATGCGATAATTTAATCATAAATTAATATAACGCAAAGTTGTATCTGATTAAGTAAATGTTTAGTATATTTTGATACAATATAAAATGATAATAGGTATGATAGGACCTATGGGTCTCCCTATGGCACACAGTTTAATGCCTAATGTTCCAATTGGAGTACCTCCACCAAATATGCAAAGTCTCTTGGGACCTCCAGGAATGATGCAGACTATGTTGACTCCACCTGTCAATTCTCCATTCGGTGCAAGCGTTGGTGTAGGTCTTTTAACACAAATTCCATTACCTGCACCAGCTGCACCATCAGACAAGCCAAATTCAACTGGTACGTTAAATCGATTTGTTAATTATTAATCTTTGTCAAAGATACAGGTGAATCTTTTATTATAATTCATATATAATATTAGGGATGCCACACAATGTTCCACCCATAGGAGTACCTCCACCTACCTCAGAAACTAACATGCCAAATCTACCAATGCTTCGTCAGTCTTATGGAGTAGGACCAGCACCGCCTATGCAAATGCAACTACCTCAACATCACTCTGATGATATGGATGTTGAAATGGAAGATGCCATGCCAATGAACGTGAGCAATAACACTTCCAAAGAGAAACCAAATTTGAGTGATCAACTTATAGCAGCTATGAATATGGGTGCAAGCACCAGCGACAATAGGATAGAGAATGAACAACAAAATATCGATTATAAGGAAAGGGATAGAGATCGTGAGAGTAGAGACAGAAGAGATCGTGAACGTGACAGAAATGATCGTAGTGACGTCAATGATTCCAGAATGGATCGCGGAAGAGATAGAGGTAGAGGAAGAGACCGAGGTCGTGATCGTCGTAGAGACACTAGAGATGGCAGAGACAGGGATAGAGATGACAGAAGAGATAGAGACAATAGAGATATTAGAGAAAGTCGTGATAATTCAATGAGGCATTCTGAATGTTCTAATATGTCTAATCAAAATCTTCAAGATAACGAAGCAATGTCTAAAAAAGATGGTAAACTTAGTCTTGCTGAACGATTGAGACAATTAGCCGATGGTACATTACCAATAGACGATCGTATGGATAGAAATATTCGAAGTAGCAGAACTGAACGAAGTACTGAGAGAACTGAAAGAAATTTCGAAGAAAATTCTGGTACTCGAAGACCTAACGATATGCCATTACCATTAATGGATATTCCAAAATTTGTTGGAAGTGTTCAAGAACGTGTTGATTTTCCACCACGTGGACCCGATTTTAGAGGTGGCCCTCAAGATCCACGTGATTATCAGCAAAGAAATTTAACTGATAGAGAACGACCAAATTTTCCACGAGGATCGAATGGACCGAGAGGTTCTCAAATAGATGATTTTATGGATCCTAGAATGCAAGCTGGAAGATTCCAAGATGAGTTTGAGAATAGATTAGGACATAATGGTCCTCGATCGGATGAATTCGCTCCTAGACTAGGACCATCCAGAGAAGATTTTGATCGGGCGGATATACGGAATCGACGACCGGTTGAAGATTACGAACGTGATCGTTTCGAATATGATATGAGACGCGATGGTTTTGATCCACGTTTACAAGATGGTTTTGATCCAAGGAGTCATGGCGAACGGCCTGATTTTGACCCACGAAGAAGAGATTTCTTTGGAGGTCCAATGGAACCTGTCTTTGGAATACCACCAATGATGGGCTTGCGAGGTCCTAGAGGTCCTGTAGGACCTGAAGGATTTGGTCCACGCGGTTCTGGCATGGGATCAAGAGGTAAGTTTAAACTCATAAATAACATTTTTTTCTATATAAATATATTTATATCATTTACTTTTAAGCACTTTCTAAATGCATCTTGCTTTAGGACCTTTAATATTCCATCCTCGAGGTATGGGACCACGAATGAGAATTCGACCGCCGTTTGGGCCACGTGGACCTCCACCATTCGATCCTAGAGAAGCGGATCCATTTTTCCGGCCGCAATTTGATGATGTGCGTGGTCCACCAGGTCCACATATGAGACCATTCGGTCCCATGGGTCCACCAGCTATGCACGGTCCTGAAGGACCTTGGAGGAATCAAGAAAGCGGAGGAGCACCGCCAGGTCCATGGACACCTCAATCTAGTAGTACTCCTGAAACTGATAACCATAGCCAGAGAGAAAATCATCTTGCGCGGGACAAACAAAAGGGATCCAAACATCCAGATTATAAGAATAATATTTCAGATAGAGAAAATCGTAATAGAAATAGAAAGTCAAGATGGGGTAATGTAAGCCCACCTATAACGGAAAATACAGATGAAGTGACATTAACTGAAGGAATTGAGGACAAGGTAGATATAGCACAAGATGGGAATTTTGAAAATGTTGAATCCACTTCAGAAGTAACTAATGAATACAGTCAACCAATAAAAATGGAACTTGATAGTTCTGCAGATAAAGAACAGATCGAAGAGCAAAATAATATACATCATATAAAAAATGAGCAAAGCGAAGAAACCAATAATGAAGTAAATGAAAATCAATACAATGAAGAAGAACAAAGTAGTTCCTACCAATCTAATGTAGATGCATCTTCTGCCAATGATGTTGAAGAAAATAAGTGTAACGAAGATAAACAATGTGAATATCAAACAGTCAGTAAAACGGAAGACTCATCGCAACAATGTGTAGAGCAAGTTGTTGATAAATCTGAGTGTGTGAGTGAAAATAACAGTGACCAAGCAATTTTGGAGCAAGCGGATGCTTTGTAAAAGGCTAGACGTTCGAGGACTAACCAAAGTTAAGCAAAGAGAATCTTTTAATAGATTCATGTAAAATATGATTCCAAACACACATTGTACATAGAATCATGTTATTATGCAAGAAGTGAAATGAATTTGGTTATGTGGATCTTGGAGTACTAAACTCTGGAGTGGTGAGGGAGAGCTGTGGGTCCAGTGAGTTCTTTTAGAAGTCTTTTTTTAAAGTATTCACTTTTTAAATGTATATGGATTTTAAAATTTCTTTCGATATTTAAAAAATAGAAAAAGAAACGAAAGAAAGAAAAATAAGAAAGAAAAAGAAAGGAAAAAAAAAAGTAAAGAAAAGTAAAGTAAAGTAAAGTAAATTAAATTAAATTAAATTAAATTAAATTAAATTAAATTGAAATAAAGTAAAGTAAAGTAAAGTACAGTAAAGTACAGTAAAGTACAGTAAAGTAAAAAAATGAAAAGAAAAGTAAAAATGCTGCTTCTAGATCTTGCTGTGATAGTGAACACAGGACCTATCTATTATGTAAATAAACATATAAAAATGCAATTAAAGTCTTAGGAGATTCCTTTTCATAGATAAATATAAAATTACTTAATTGCCATTTGTATTATTAAAATGCCAGTTAGTTCTTCGTAATCTCGTTAAGGACTTGAATATAATTAATTTTGCAATCATACTTAAGGTACCGTTGTACAGCGAGAGCATATCTGTACCTTATACTCTAAATAACTATTAATTTATTGAATTGTACATACTTTTATATTTTCCTAGCAGAACAAATGAATGAATATATTGTGCTAACGGTCATTGCTAAATCAAAGGAAGAAGAAAAAAAAAAAAGAAAGAAAAAATAATAACAATAAATATTTTATATATACTGTCTTTGATAAAAAAAATAATGGCCTTCTCATTCCGATTTATGCGTAGCTCCCAGTCTTGCAGCTATCTTTGAAATTGAAAAAGCTATGTATTAACACTATAAACTGGTTTGCCATGAATTGATATTAATTATTAATATACGATCATGTATGTAATATGCATAGATCTGAAATTTTAATAAGTTTATAAACTTGTTACGTATTCCTTTACCGGTCTCCCAAAAAATTTATTTTTCTATTTAAACGTAATGAAACGTAAACGCCTATGCGTGTTACTTTTCAACTACCTAGTTATTTCTTATTCATGGCACAAATTCATTTTATTCTGCATGAAATTTTTTCTATTTATCATCAAATATGAAATAAACAAGAGAATAGTAATAAGCAATATGGTTATTGCATTAATGAAGCAAGTTATAAATGAGCTCTGGATTCCGTACATACAACTTGGTTCCTGTGTTCACGCACGCACGTTATTGCACGCCGCAGCGATGGAATACTCGTGCTTGCGCTCAAACTGAGTGACAAGTACAAGGTACTGTCTACATTATATTCACATAAACTAGTCGAAGAATGTGACACTGACTACTTCAAAATGAATTTTGTTTAAATCAATATCAGCCCGCACCACTCCAGACCAAAATCCATTTTACATACATATATATGTATGTGTTTATTATTATTATTATTATTACTACTATTATTATTATTATCATAATTTTTATTCTTATACTTATTATTCTTATTATTATCATCATTTTTATTCTTATTCTTATTATTCTTATTATTCTTATTATGTATACATACATACATGTATATGTATTAACATAATGAATTGTATCTAATGATAGGATAGTATAATTGCTTACAGCTCAAAGTAGTGTTATCTATTGACAAATGCACTTCCATTATATATATATTATATA
>NW_014569687.1:222566-225914 GCF_001313835.1 Polistes canadensis | reverse complement strand
AGACATTTCATTTCCCTTGAATAAAAATAATAAATAATAAAGATAAAAAGAAGGATAAATAAAAAAAAAATATATATATATATAAAGAAAAAAGAGGAGTATCCCAAAATTGACGCAATAGATAAACTTTGTAACAAAATGTAAATCATTTTGTTTTTTATTGATTGAGAAGAGTAATATCCTTGATGATATAATTCACTCAAAGTTAAATGGCAATAATTTTTCTAACAGTTCAATGTAGAAAATGTGTATATTTCTATGCGAACGAAAATATTTTCCATTTATATGTTTATTTTTACTTAGAAATAAGATACATAAATAAGCATTTTGCTTTAGTTTTCTTTCTCGCTTTAGTTTGTATCCTCAAGTTTTAAAATACTCGCATATATATGTGCGTGCAATGTGTGTGCGAGTAATAATACGACGTACTTGTATCCTGAAAAGATGATTCTGCACGTACAGCTTACTAAAAAAGAAATATATGTAGAAGATACATTAATCGGAAATATTAATGAATATAATGGATTCGTAAATGAAAAGAAAGAGAATATTAGTAACAATATCGACTTAAGTTACATAAAAAAAAGTGGGATACAAATATATATATATATATATTACTTACTATGTTATTTTAATTCTCTTAATTATTCTAATCATAGAAAAAAGTTCTAAGTTAATTATTTAGTGAAAGCAGAGTGTATAAATAAACTCGATATTTGCAATTGATTGTCTTTGGGTTTTTTGTTTTTGTTTTCTTTTTAAATAGCTTTATTAAATCTTATTAATTTACATTACGAACTATGACATAACGATATCTACAACTTCAGTAAATGCTCGGTAATAAATTCTTATATTTGATGGAAAAATTATCAAAAAACTACTGGAGTGGTGTATGGTACTATTAAGATACGATTCATATTACTCTTTGGAAAGCGTCTTAAAGTTCATCAGATACATATAAAATATTTACTTCTTATGTTTGCATTAGAATACATTTAAAAAATATACTACTTTTTTTCTTTTCGATAAAAATAAAATATTAAAAGAATGATAATATCATAGTATACGCACAAGATTAAAATGTCATATAAATTACTATAGATTTTGATTTTTACATTGTACATGCTCATTTAATAAACAAATCAATTAAAGATTATATTATTGAGAACATCTAACTTAATGGTTTAAGATTTTCGAAAATATATGTACATGTAATATGAATCTGTATCTTATAATATTTTATAAAAAAAATTTCACACAAAAATAAGAATAATTATTAAGCTAATAATCACTAACACACATGTACCCGTTTAGTATAATTTTCTTTCATATCTTTAATCATGCATTTCTCAATATCAGCGTTGATTACTTATTCTCTTATATATACATACACATGCCGTTATGATCATTTATATTTAATATTAACATATGTACACAATAATATTCTGCTCTTCCTGCCATCGAACGTTTATCTCATAATTATAAGGGTAGATCTTTTCTCGACTCTGATAGAAGAGCGTATTTTACATCATTTAATCTGCCAGTATTTTACAGTTAGTATACAAAATTTACAAATGATGATTCTGATATTGAAACCAAAAAAAAAGAAAAGTATGATTACATTTAATACCCATTGCACTATTAAAAAAAAAAAAATTATTATTATCCAATTAACAAGAAGCCTGTGCAAATACTAAGATTTATAAAAAAATATTCAGAATATGTAAACTACTATATCAGAGATATAAATTGAAAAAAATGTTTGTTAATGTTAAATAATTTTTTATATGAAATTAGCGATAATATCTTAAATTAATAATGTATAGATGAAATAATACATGTATATGACACTTATAATTCTATGTTAAGATTAAATTGTAAATGTGTCTGTAAAATGAAAATTTAGTTGCAAAGTACAATAAAATAAACAAAGGTAATCATTAATAATGTTAGTTAAGTACAATCACAATTATATATGAGCTGTTCGCAGGCCAAATCGATTAACTCAACTTTAAACATTTTTTCAAATTTTATTATTAAGGCACTTCATTAATACTTAACTTTTTATATTTAAAATCAATTAATTCTCAATGGTCTAGAAGTATTTCAAGTTTTTATAGAATTTACAAATTCTGTAAATTTAACGCATTAATTGTAAATATTACAACAATAAGAGTGATAAAAATAATAAAATGATTTTTGTCACAATATATGCATTGGCATTGGAGCCAGTAAGTAAAAGTGCCATGCCGCTTATATGTGGTATGTGTGTGTGTGGCATTGGTCCATTAAGAATTAAATAAAAACAATTTTGATGATCGTTCATTAATAAATGATACAACGATATATATTCATTTATTAATATTCTCTATATTTTGCTTTGTGGAGTTAATCAATTTAGCAAATGAATAGCTCATATATAGAGAAAAAATTATTTCATTATACCATTCTGATTTTTTATTAACTTTTTAAATAAGAATATTGATTAGTGGTATGCATGTGTAAATAAAAAAACAATTATTTACATTGTATTTTATTATTTGTATACATTAAAGAAATGTATCTGGAACGAAGAGGTACATTGTAACTAAAAAATATTAATTTTTTTTCTTTTGTATGCACATTTTCTATCGTACTATCAATCATAAACATTGTAGTATATGTGCAGGCTTCACACACAAATTGATAATATAATTTTAAGAATAATGTATATATATATATTCATATTACTCTATTCCAAAGAAAGTTTCATGTAAATAAATAAGTAAACATGTTTATAATTATCAGTTGCATTTTATGCATGTTTGTTACATTATTTCAAATACATTACATATATACAAATCTTTGATCTAACTTAGAGAGGAAAACAAAATAAATAAAAATAAAAAATGTATTGATACATATAAAGTATATATAAGAGAAAAGAAAAAGGAGAAAGAGAATGAATGAATGAATGAATGAATGAATATATGAAAAAAAAAAACGATACTATTGCCTTCAAGCCACATATGGTGGTATATTAACACTAATAAAAGATATGACATATTTGTCTTAAGAATAATGTTTAAACGAATGTATATAATGTTCTTATGGATAATTGTTAAGTATTATTTAATTAAGAGATCATGTTAAACAGAACCAGATACATTTCTTTATTTTTTTTCATTTTTAAAAATTATTATATATTATATAGTATCATGATAGTTGTGTGATAATAATGTGCAAATATTTTCAACATTGGCAAATTGTGTATTGCAAGTCTTTGCTGCCTCATCATTAACAAAATCTGTAATCTTAATTAATCAATAATAAAGGAACAAAATATGTGTGTATATATTTATATACATA
>NW_014569687.1:210456-222453 GCF_001313835.1 Polistes canadensis | reverse complement strand
ATAATTACATAGCAATATAATGATACATATACTTGTTATTAATTGATATTAATATTTTTTCTTTTTCTTAAAATATTACATTATATTTATGCATTACTATTTATGTGTGTGTGTGTGTGTGTGTGTGTAAAGAAAAAAGAAGAGAGTTCAATTCCAGCTTTTTTATAATATAAAAATATAAATAAATTAATATCTCCGATTATAAACGATCAATCGATCGAATAGGATCTCTCATGAAAATATCGAAAAGTATCTCTAACGCGAAACATACGAAAGCCAATCAAAATGAAGCAATAATGATGTCGATTATGATTGGTCGATGATAGGTGATGATAAATGAGGAAACTATCGCATTTTGAGAATGTAGCTTGAAAAAAATATGAATGAAAGAGAGAGAAGGGAAGAAATAGAGAGAGACAGAGATAAAGAAAGAGAGAAAGAAACGAAGCAAGGAAATCTTATGCGAATAGAAAGAATTTAATATGTCTTTTCTCAAGACGCAGTGTTACGAGCGATTACGTTCGTCAAGGTCATCAAGAGAGCGTCTTCGGAATAATGTACGAAGGAAGGATCTCTTTTTACCCTTCCATGGCCGTATAATAAAATTCACCAGGAGGATCCCCCACATTGTGGATCTCGGAGAAGGAAGGAAGGAAGCGCGCAACAAGCAAAGCCATCGCTTCGAGCGATCGCGCGATGTCAACTACGAGACGGAGAAACGTTGTTGGGAGAAAGAGAAGGAAGGAACGTGTCAATCTGTATCGTGGAAAGTCCACGGCTAACGACGGTAGAGTTCGCCGACGACGGTACTGGCGGTGCTTATCCGATCGGTCCGGGTAGGGAAACAAGTGTCTGTGTACAAGATGGCGGCGCCCGGGGCTTTCACTGTCGTGAAAATCGCGAGAAAGCGAGTGCTCTCGTTGTAAAAAAAAAATAAAATACGCTGGAAGAGAAAGACAAGTGTAGTAGCGTAGTAGTAGTCGTAATAGTAAATAGTAAATAGTAACAATAGTAGTAGTGTAGTATTTAGTAGTAGTATTGTATAGCTTAGCGATACAGCCCCGCGGAGGAGAGCGGTATCGCGAGAGCCGAGACTACGACTAATTGTCAAAGGATGTGATCCGAGAAGAAAAAGACCCAAGCTCTGACATCCTCGAGCTCGGAGCTTCCTTAAGCCCCCTGGCTTTTGATGAAATAACAGAATCTACGAGGAGGATATAGTCTCGTAACTTTTTCCTCTTTTTTTTTTTCTTCTTTTTTCTTTCTTTCTTTTTTTTTTTTTTTTTTTTTTTTTTTTTTTTTTTTTTTTCGAAGAAGAAGACGTAACCAAAGGAAAATATTAAATAATACGATTTTTTTTTTTTTTTAAACGCGTGCGAAGATACAGAAGAAATAATACTAGTGGAAGATAGATAATAATAAGGAGGAGAAAAATAAGAAGACTTAAGTGAAAAAGAAAAAGAAGAAGAAGAGGAAGGTGACGAAGACGAAACACAGTCGTCGTTGGCCGTTCGTTCGTTCGTCCGTTCGTCCGTCCGTTCGTTCGTTCGTTCGTTTGTTCGTTCGTTTGTTCGTTCGTTCGTTCGGTCAGGTTATTGGGGTGTCCGAAAGTTAGTTAAAAGTGCATTAGTGTTCGTCCTTTTATAGAAGAATCGTTGTTATTCTTCTTTAACTTTTACCTTTCTTACTGCCGCCCCTCCCTAACCCCCTGTGTTCCTTTCTACCTTTTCTTCTCTCAGGGACTTTGGAGTGAACCTAACTAAGGTCTTCTGCTAAACCTTCGTTTCTCTTTCTTCCCCTCCCCTGTCCCTGTCCGTCCTAACCGCTCCTCTACCCGCCCCCTTGGGTTCTCTTCTTAGTCTCTGTCGTCGTATCTCTTGGGTAAGAGCACGTATACGTTCTTCGTCTACTGAGCGCTATACCGCGAGAGTCAATTACTTACTACATCTTGTGATATATAACGCAGTCGAAGGCCAAGAGGTAAGCTTTGTAAAAACGGCGTCACGACAGACTGCGTTTTCCTTCGGTTATACCACCATCATCGTCGTCATCATTCCTAATTGCAGCTAACACATCTTCTGATATATTTTCTACTACGACGACGACGACGAGGACTTGTGCATTAAAAACAACAATCAACAACACAACATTGAAGACTAGTGTTAACGAAAAAGAGAATGACTGCAACTACGGCGATAACAACAACGACGACGACAACGACGAAGACGAAAACGGCGACGACGAAGACGAAGACGAAGACGAAGACGACGACGACGACGAGGACGACAACGATGACGATGGAGTCTAGACAAAGTTATCATGGACTCTGCCGATTGTGTGCATCTTACGACGCTGTTATGATGGATATTTTCGGTCAGGAGGGCAAAACACGACAATTCGTCCAAAAAATTCAAGCTTGTTTGCCATTCCAGGTGAATATCTTTTTTTCTTTCTCGTTCTTACATATTTATTATATTGTATATATATATTCTAGTAGATTGTGTGTTTGATACTTGATTCTGTTTCTCTCTCTCTCTCTCTCTCTCTCTCTTTCTTTCATACACACACACACCCTCATCCTTTCACCCTTGTAATTCTTTTGTAATTTTTTTTGTTATTTTATATATCTTTCTTTATACTCATTCTTAGTTTATAGGAATTTTCCATAGATTTTCTACATTTTTTGTCTTTTTTGCTCATGTAATTTCTTTTCCTTTTTTTAACATTTCTCTTTTTATACTTGTTGCCTGTTTGGAATGTTTTTAAATATTTTTATATCTTCTTTTTTCTCTCACCCTTGTCATTGTTTTCTTTTTTTTTTTCATTTTTTATAAAATAAAAAGTTTTAGAATTTTCTATAAATTTCGTACATTTTTTCGTTTTTTAGTTTTCTCTCAGGTTAAATGTAATATTCTTCTCATTTTCTCTATACAATATTTTAATATTTTCTATAGAATTTCGTAGAAATTCCAGAAAATTTCCATAAATCGTAGTAAATTTGTAAAGCTCACACTAGTTAAATGTATTCTTTCTTGATCTTCTTTACAATAGTTACTTTTAGCAATGTGTGCTTTTTACCTGAGATATTAATGTTCGTACCTATAGTTTTCTTCAAGGAAAAAGAAATAAAGAGAAAAAATTTGGTCGCTTTCCCTTGTTTTTGTTTTTTCTTTTTTTTCTTATTTCTCTCTCTCTCTCTCTCTCTTTCTCTCTTTCTCTCTTTCATGAATAGGTATAGTAGACTACGAGTCATTAAATCCTGCAGAAACGGCGATAACAGCATGATTCCAAGGAATTCAATACAATCTTTCTTTAACAAAGGTCTAAATATTTCTTTAGTGATATTTTCCATCCTGCTTTTCTTTTTTTCAAATATTGTATTTTATTTGTTCATTTACCAGAGTTTTTATTTCCTGAATTCCTTCTAAGTCATTAGATCGTCCATGGAAAATTTCAGGAGAGTTCAAATTATACAAAAATTACAAAAATTACAAAATCGTTTTTTAAAAAATATTTTTCTGTTTTCAATCGCAATATTTTTATGAATTATTAGTTTAATGTTTACGTTTATGTCGTTATTAATAGGTGTGTTTTTTTTAAAATATCGAGATATAATTATTATAATTATCAATAAAAGAAAAGGTTTCTCTATCTTTAAAAATATTATTAGCAATGAATTTACTTTCTTAGACTTTTTCGTATACTTTTGTTTGGTTTTACTTATTTGTTTATTTGCAATATTTTTAACGTACAATTATATGAGATGTAAACTTGTTTAGAAACATATATTAAACAGATCTAACGTATTAAATAAAGTTCATATGTTGCAATTAATCTTTTCATTTCTTTTCTTTTCTTTTAATTTTTTTAATTTTTCCATTTTATTTTAGGTCAGAGAAAATGATAATCTTCCAAAGAGCGTATGCAGTCGTTGTATTTACAACCTGGAGAATTTTTATGACTTTAGGACAGCATGCCTCAATGCTGTGTTATTGTTAGAAAAACATTTACCTCCAAGCGAAGTAAGTTTTTATTTGTTTTATGTATAATATATAATATCTTAGAAAGAAATAATTAATAGAATATTTATTATAAATTTGTTCACATTGCAGGCACTTGACAGTGATATAAATAACTATACGCAGTACAGTAATGTACAATTTCAACAAGAAAAAGAAAATATACCAATAATAATACCAGAAGCTCCCATAGTAAATCCCAATGCAGCTCTGGGTACACCACCAAGATTAAATTACAGTGGTGAAGTGGATCATGAAATAGAAGAATATCTTGAAAATGGTGCCACGGATGAAGGTACATATAATTTATTTAATTAATTACACAAATATATTTAACATTTGTATTATCTTTTCTTATAATTATTCATTTGTTTGTTTAATAACAGAGGCAACGTTTGATTCGGATGATAGAAAATCAGATGAATTTGAATTGGATATGGAAACTAATCCTAGTGATTTCTTAGAAATGCCCCCAATGGTAACTGAAGATAACGAAGAAACGAGTTCCAAAAATATCCCTACAGCAATGCAAAATTCTACAGTATTTCAACATACGTTGGAGCAACATGAAGTGTATGTGTGTTCGTTGTGTACCAAAGCATTTAGTTCCAAAGGACATTTGTCCCTTCATGCGAGAATTCATACAGGCGCGGGCAATGTTATTGGTCAGAAGGTTATCACCGATGATCATACTTCTTATAAAAGGCCTTATCAGTGTGATCTCTGTAACAAATCTTATTCAACAGCTAAACATCGATGGGGACATGTATCTACGACGCACAAGTAAGTATTTTTTCCTAAGGTTTATATATATTATGTAGGAATATTAGAATATTTATATAATTGTAATTTAGAGGACATCCTGCTGTTACATGTGGGTATTGTTCACGCATTTATTCAACCAGAATGAATTTGGAAGAACATGTTAAATCTCGACATGCAGGTGTTTTGAAATCAACTAAATTACTAAATCCTCTTTATCGCTCAAAACCGAAATATTATTGTAAAACGTGTTCAAAAATGTTCACAAGTATAACTGACTTAAATATTCATAGTCAACTTTGTGTGAGACACTCAATTGAAGTACAATCTGATATTAGAAGCGGAATAACCAATATGAAAGAACTGGTGATTGATACTTCGGATGTATCGAGTTGGGATACAGATGATGAAAATAAAGGATTTAAAAATGCAGAAGCAAAATTAGCGAAAAATCCACAACTTACGATATTGAAACAAGCGTTGATTAAAGGGAGTAAAAGAAGTGCTCCAGATGGAGAAGTTAATCCACCTAAGATAATGAAAATGGGTAATTAATCAATACTTTTTTCTTTTTTTTTTTTACTCTTAATAACATTGAACGCTTAATTAATCATAAAATATTATTGCATTTCTCAGAGGATGGTGAAATTCAGAAGTGGTACTGTAACATATGTTCTAAAGGTTTTACATCGGTAGAAGATTTGAAAAAACACGAGACTACGCATGAAACCGATAAACCTTTTATATGTATATTGTGTAGAGAAGAATTTGCTTTAAAATCATTGCTTAGTAATCATATTTTGGTATTGCATGGAGTTGACCCAAATCCTCTTGTAGATAATAATTTATGTTTAAAACAAATTGTTCTTACGAAACCATGGGGTCAACAGATGCCGATACCTATATCCGATCAAAAAGATACGAAGGAACCTTCAGAGTTTGTTTCGTCTCCAGAAGTAAGTAACTCTGAGTCATATTTGACTAATATAATATAGAAACTTTTTAATATTTTTTAATATCGCTAGATGCTTATGCGTTTACTTTTTTCTTGTATTCAGATAAATATAGAAAATGAAGATGAAAATCCAGATAGAAATGTCCCTGAAAATTCACTGGATATGGAGACTGTTTTTTTATGTGAATTATGTTCACGGGAATTTCATGATAGAGCATCGTTGTGGTTACATATCCGTGCGACGCACAAAGAATATGCTGCTTTTGCTTGTGGAGTCTGTTTGAAAATATGTTCCAACAATAAACAACTTGTAAGTCACGTTAATATGTTTCATGGAGGATCAAAATTGCTTATATCTGAACAGAGAAGGTAACTTTTTTCATTTCATATTAAATCTATGGTATATCACAAATATATATTATTATTCATGAAGATCACTAATTATTATTTTTTTTAACATTAATTAATTATATTAGGTATAGCTGCACAATATGTGGAAGACAACACGATTCACGAAAAAAGTTAATCGCTCATGTATCGATACATAATATTAATACTACACTTGATCCCGCAAATTATGTACAGTTAAATAGTAATTTTTGTAGCGAAACGTTAAATGGTAATGAAGCAAACGAAAATATTTTGGAGTATGATGGAGATGAGGGAGAAAAAATAGACTGCTATATATGTTACAAATCATTTCCAAATGAAGACCATCTTGTAAGACACTTGAGGAATGCTCATAAGGTTTTATTTATTTATTTGTTTTTTAAAAATATTATTAAAGTTTATATAATATTTAGAATGAAAAAATTTAATTCTATCTATCTTTGATTAGAACGAGCAAATAACCGATGTCCTTGGTGGTAATAGGAATTCAGGAAATATGAATGGTACTGGTAATAAGGCACAATGTCATTTATTTTATGTCTGTGAACTTTGTGGTAATTCGCATCGTAGTAAATGGGAACGTTGGTTACATGTCAGTAGTGAGCATAGCGATGAACCATCTATCAAGGTACGTTCAAAGTAAAAATTAATATATTGCATGTGCATACAAGATACAATAACAAAAGATTCTTTGTTTAAAAAACAATTGTTTCTTTAATTTTTGATTTGCAGTGCGAACAGGAAGGCTGCGGAAAAATATTTGCTACCAAAACATTACGCAATGATCACATAAGTCATCATAATATGCAAGGCTCTTTGCCAAATACCTGTGAAATTTGTGGTAAATTATGGAACACTCGAGTGGATTATTGGAAGCACGTGATGGGAGTACATCATGCAACAGTGCCGCTTATATGTGGTGTTTGTCTGAAAATATTTCCAAACTGTTTGCTTCTTAGAACGCACGTGAGAACTCTGCATTGGCCATTGACAAATGCTGATTTTAGTTGTGATATATGTGGAAGACCTTATGCTAACAAATCTAAAATGTTAAAACATAGAAATATTCATAGAAAGAAAGTTGATGCATATAACAACAGTATTAATTCTAACTTGAACGAATCGTCAAATTATGGGCATAGTGTACCACCGGAAACGACGGATTTAACATGTGAAATTTGTGTTGAAATGAAATTTCCAAATTTGGAAAGTTTATGCAATCACAGACGTATTGTGCATGGTCTATTTCCGTGCGATCTTTGTAACAAATATTACGGCAGAACGTCTCATTTATGGAAACATGTAAATAGAGTACATAAAGGTCACGTAGATATAACGTGTCCTTACTGTTTGAAAACGAGTGCGTCTAAAGATCATTTAGCAGGACATATCGCTAAAATTCATAGGTATGAGTTAGAAGTTACAAAGGATAATAAGAATTCAGTAAATTTTAAATCTTCTAACGGAGAAGAAGTGGCTTTACATTATTGTGAGAAATGTAATAAGGGATTTTATAAAAGATATTTACTTAGACGTCATATGAAAGCTTGTCAGAACTATCGGAAAGATCCAGGAGCATTATTGACTCGTTGTCGTGCTTGTGAAAGAATATTCAAAGATCGTGCGAGTCTACGAAAGCATATTGAGAATCATCATAGCAATTATACTTGTCATTTATGTGAGGAGACTGTTACTTCGAAATTGGGTATTATGACTCATAATCGCATCAATCACATGAACCATCCAGATTTGACTTGCACTAATTGTAATAAATTATTCAGAACTAAAGAAGATTTAGAGTCTCATAAAAAAGATCATAGATATCACATGAGTCCGAATGTTTGTGATTACTGTGGAGATACAGTAGAGAATAAACTTAAATTAAAAATGCACGTACTATCGTTACATCGAAATGAAATAGGAGTATCTTGCGGAGTCTGTTTGATACCTATGAAAGATCCTAAAGATTTGAAGAAACACGTCGAAGATGAACATGAAAGTGTTTTATCCATGCCAAATACATGCCACGTATGTGGAAAACAGTATGCATCCAAATGGAAAGCTTTTGATCATACAAATAAATGTCATGGAAAGGTATTTATACCATGTAAACATTGTTTAGCTGTTTTTACAACCGATGAAGATATCAAAGATCACTATGAACACGTTCATAATATTTCTAAAAATCATGTAGCTCTATTAGAAGATCGTATGGATGTGCCAGTGGATATCATTGTTAAAGAAGAACCAGATGATATCGATTTTGACGAAGATTTATGTGAGAATGATTTAAATAATTCTAAAGGAAGAAGATCATTAACCGATACCTTTGATTGCGAGATGTGTCCAGAAATATTTCTTAATTTTGAAACATTAGCGAAACATTGTGAAAATGTTCACAATACAAATCCAATTCATATGTCTTCAAAGAAAAATAATGATAGTAAACGAAAAGCGAGGAATCGAAAGAATTTCGAATGTATCTATTGCAAAAAACAATTTTCTACTTACAGTTTATTCTGGAATCACGTTAATGTATGCGGCAGACATAGTGGATTTGACATGCAAAATATTGCATCTACGTCTATTTTAGAAACTCATTTAAAAAATAATAATCAGATAAAGAAGGAAGAAGCTTCGTCGTTTATGAACGAAACGAATTTGAACATTCCAGATTTTAATTTATTTGAAGATATAAATCTACAATTATCAGCGCAGAAACCTGTACCAAAACTTATGCCATTGTCGCATATGAAACCACCCGCAACTAAATGTTCGAGAAAAGATTCTCGGAAAGTATATGACGAATCAACGAATACCGAATGTACGTGTGAAGTTTGCGGTAAACCATGGCCCGCCAAAAAACATCTTTGGCAACATCTTATTCGTTTCCATAAACCACAAGCGGCAGTAACCTGTGGTGTTTGTTTAAAATTATGTCAATCTTATCAAGACTTATCTGATCACTTAAAGGCTACGCATGCAGCGATATTATCTTGCGAAGGGAATAATTTCACGTGTAAAACTTGTGGCAGATATCACAATGCTAGAAGTAAATTATTATTACATATGAGCGTTCATATTGATGACATTGGACCATTTTGGTGTCAGAAATGTCAAGGAAGTTTTGAAAGTGAGAGTAAATTTTCCGAGCATCTACTAATATGTAAAAAGAAAATCGAATCGACGAGAAGTAATTCGGAAGATAATATGAAGAATGAGAATGAAGAGAAAGGTAGTTTGATAGGTGATGAGACTTCGGTCGTCGAAGAAGTGGATGAGGTAGAAGTAGATGAAGTTGAGGAAGTTGAAGAAGTCGACGAAGTAGAAGTCGACGAAGTAGAAGTCGACGAAGTAGAAGAAGTCGATGAAGTAGAAGTCGACGAAGTAGAAGAATATTTTGATTCCTTATCGGAAGAAGATGGTGCTACTCAGGAATACACTAATAGTGAAAATTCAGAGCATTCTGGGAGTTTGGACAGTGGCAGTAATAATAGTACGAGCAATGGAGAGGAAGCAGAAGGAGAAAATGATTTTGAAGCTAGGTCTAAATCTAATAACAGAACTATTGCTACCGAAAGTGACGATACTAATTCGGAAAATGTAGGGGCGATTAAAAATCAAAATTTAAACGATATGAATCGTTTTATGATACACAACGAAGATACGGAAAAAAATAAGGATGAGAAGGATAATTCGAAAATCAAATTATTGAGTCCTGAAACTATAAGAGATTGCAATGAAATAAACAAACAAGAAGAACAAGATTTGAATTTAACTGAATCCTTGAACGGCGCTAAATTGAGTAATTTTCACGTAAAGAAGAAGGAAGGAGGAAGAAGCCAAATGGATTTTACAGATGAAGAAGATGACGGTCCACCTGTTTTGAGTCCAATAATGCCTTTATTAGAACAGGAATCGGTACAGCGTAATAATCCAATAGATGACACGAGACACAAGCTTAGTCCAATGGTAACAATGAATGACGATAAAACATTGGAAATATGCGAATTACCTGAAAATTGTAACGATGTTGAAAGAAATACTATGTCATCGATGGCCAATCCTATTAATTATTATGAAAATTCTGATAACAATAAGATGAATATTAATATTGAATATGGATGCGAGGATTTTGAAAATATGGATAATGACGAAGAAGAAGAAGAAGAAGAAGATAGTATGTCAACCAATGAAGATGGTCAAATGGAAATAGATGAGCAAATGGATATAGACGAACAAAACGTAGATTGTAATAATGAGAATGGATACGAAAAACTGGACATTAGTATCAATGATTCCGAGATGGATTCTTATGAAGATAATTTAGATGAAGAAATGAAATATGACGAGACTAGAGATACTAACGTACAAATTCATGATTTGAATGGAGCTGTTTTAATGGTAACTAATGATTCCGAGGGTAATCAAATTTTAATTCAACCAAGCGTATTAACTATAAGAAACGAGGATTGTAACGCAGGTACGACAGCATTCATTTATGATGAAGCGAATGAGTACGAAATGGAAGATTACGGGATAGTACAGCAAGAAGGAAGTTCTGACGACATTCACAATATGTCGTTCATTCAAGAAGAATCTGATAATGAGGAGGATAGCATGGAAGGTATCGAAATAACTGATACAAAAGAACATAATATTAGTGCCAAAAGCGAACAATTTAACGTATAAGTCTGTAACAAACGTGGGCGTAAGATAAAAGAAATATCGATGAGGGTCCATAAATGTGAGGCGGTCGTGTTTAAAATAATGTCGTACGTACCTTGAAGAAAAGTGGAGAAATGAATGCATTGTGTACAGTAGTAGTAATAAGTACAAATATTTCTAGCTTTTGACTAATTTTTTATAGAATTTTCATATAGAAAATATAATGTACGATATATATCACTATACCGTATAACACTTGCATGGATATATCGTGTTTACATACATACATATGTATATATGTATATTTCTGTAAACAAAAGGTATATATGCCTTAGAAAAACTGCAAGCTTCCAAAATATAATTTTAATCGATAATGATATATATATAGCAATGATGAATAATTGATAAAAGTTGGATTTTATAGCAAAATTACGTTAATTATAATTTTCGATATAGACAAGTTTTATATCGTTTGCGTACAAGTACACATGTGTCAAATGCTAAATCTTTGCATGATTTATTAGAACATCTATTAGACATACATAGATAGGCCTCGAAAAAAAATATGATTTCTTAGATATTTCTTAAATGATTTGATAAAAAAATATTATTTTTCACTAATATTCTTTTAATTGAAATGAGAAAAACTAAAAGAAAATCCCGTATTATCTTAACGCTTGAAACGTGCACTGATATTATTATATGTTTAATTATTACTCGTCTTTGATATTCATTCCAAAATAATTTCTAAGTGATCTATTAATCAATTATTATTATTATTATTATTATTATTATTATTTTTATTTTCATTAATAATAATAATATTACTTATATAACAATAGTTCATAAATATGATCTATGTATTTTAACTTATCCGAATGAAAACGTGACCACGAGGATGTGTCAAAACGATTAATTTCAATTTTACCGCTAGTTGTATATATTGAAATTATATACATGCATTCGAGGACTGGAAGTAAGCAAGATTGGCTCGCGTAATTTGTTTCTTTGTATTACGTACACTAGTATTAGATATATTAATTATATTTTCTTTCTTTCTTCTTAATATTACGCGTTTATCTATATCTACGTTCTTATTCATAAAAATTAATTTTTAATTTGTTTTTTTATTCTTTTTTTTGTTTTTCTTATCGTTTTTCCCCTCTCTGTCTCTCGTACGTATTCAATTTATACTTTTTTTTT
>NW_014569687.1:140327-210151 GCF_001313835.1 Polistes canadensis | reverse complement strand
TATTATTATCATTATTATTAATATTACTATCAATGTATTTTTTTTTCATTTATTACTTTTTTCGTTTTCCAACGAGACAAAGAAAGTGTGTGTGTAACAATATTTTTTTTTTTATACATTTCATACTTGTCTTTATAACATGTAATACATATTTCACAGATCCATCAGTTAAATTAATTCTAAAATTTGTTAACAAATAATGACAAAAAAAGTATTGCGTATCGTGAAATATTATTTTTTATTGTACAAATATAAAACTTACATACATAAATAAATAAATGAATAAATAAATTGCCGATCCATTCGTCAAAGTTCGATTTGACATGATTTAAAAAGAAAGAAAAGGTGTATATATATATCTACATTTACATCTCTAGTAATAATTGAAATAAAAGGATAATAACAACTCGTACGATTTATTATGACGTATATATGAACAAAAACTCTAATATACAACAATAATATAATCTTTTGTAGATATGTATCCTTTGTAGTATATTAATAAGTCAGAAAATATTTACCTAAGAAATTTAAATTGTGTACTACGATATACGTACATATATATATACACATATAAATATATGTATTTGTATTAATGTTATGTACATACATATATATTAAAATAATTAAGAAATTCTAATAATAATAATAATGAAAAGAATACTAATCGATTTCATAATTATTATCGAGTGATATGATAATATTCCGTCATCTTTAAGCTACTACTATATATATTTATCTGAACTTAACTTAAAAACTTGAAGAAATTGTATATTGTGATATAAGTACACATACATATATACAGGTACATACATACACGCAAACGCATAATATATTCGAAGCCATGTATAAATATAATAGTAATAGTTATTATAACAATAATAATAATAATTATGATAATAGTTAACAATGTGATTGTCTCTGTAATATGAGTTAGAATAATATAAATCTGAGCTCAATTAGGGGGCGTCTACAAAAGGTCATTGCAATTTTAGATATTTAATTAATATTTAATTAAGTAACTTCTCCGAATGTATTATTGCAATTGGTGGATTAAGAAAAGAAGACAAAGATTTGTCCAAATACTAAGAATTCAAACGATTATCGTCAAAGAAAAGCATAGAAAAAAAAATACATTAGGAAATTGGACAAATTTTGACAAATAGATCGTAGAATCATCTATACAGTTTGTCCCAGAACAATTAGAAAATATATTTTAATGAATTAAGTACGTACTAAACAATAAAAACAAATTTTATACAAACGTATGTTCCATTTGTGATTTTTTTTTTTTTTCGAATTTTTATCAACAAAATTAATATTTATCTATTTAAAAAAAATAATTTTTGAAATGATCTTTTAGTACTTGAATAGAGCCTTGCAGAGATCAATCCTTACCAACACCAACTTGCAAAACCTTATTTGTTTAACGTTCTTCATATATCCAAATTTGTTGAAAACTTTGATAATTTTTTTCACGAAGAATTTCAACACCGTCTCTGTGGAAACTTTTTATGCAAAATAGATTCCAAATAACCGCACGAATAAAAATCGAAAAAAAAAGAAATAAGAAAAAATTCTAATAGGACATATTTGTATAAATTTTTGTTGTTTCGATACGTTAGAATATTTTTTAATTATTCTGGGACACACATCCTCTATATTCCAACCATTTTAATATACACGATTAAGGCTAGTAACAATAATATATAAAATAAAACTCGACTAAAGAAAAATAAATTTAATAGAACATATTTGTATAAACATTTTTGTTTGGATATTCAAAAAAAACCACCCCTCAAATATTTTTTATTTATTCTCATATTACCCTGTTTATTCCAATTATTTTAATATACATGATTCAAGGCTAGTAACAATATACATATTTACATACACATATATATATATATACATGGGTTTAAAATATGTATAAATAATCTCGAAAAAAAAGTGTACATTTTGTAATGTTTTTATTAAGTTTCTTTTAGCAATAATCTAGCGCGTACGTATAATTATAATGCAATTAACAATATTTCGTTTGAATTTTGATTGCAAACTCATTGATTGATTTTAATAACATACAAACGAACAACATAAATTATAATAACAAATATTTGCATTACGTGAAACATACATATATTATCTTTTTTATGATTGACTAAAATAAAATGTCGGTATGAGTGTGAGAGAGAGAGAGAGAGAGAGAGAGTGAAAGAGAGAAAGAGATAGAAAGACAAATGAAACAAAAAATAATTAAGTAACAAATCGACTAACTGTAAAATATATAAACTTTAAAACTATACATAGATATATATATATATATATAAACAAAGATTATAATAATAATAATATAATAATAATAATAATAATAATCGCGATATTACATTTTAAGACGTAGAGAGAAAAAGACACAAGAGTATTTTTTCCACGGCTGTTCTGCTGCGCAGAGATAAAAAGAGAAAGAGAAAGAAAAAGAGAGAATGAGAGAGAGAGAGAGAGAGAGAGAGAGAGAGAGTGAGTGTGAGAGAGAGGGAGAGAGAGATATCATTAGTATGGTATCGTTAATGTTTTATTAATTATGATGTTGTAGATTCAACTTTACTGATTAAAGAGAGCAATGTTGAAGCTTTTCAAACGCAGATATATATTTTTGTTTTTCATATCATCTACGATGGTAAAAATAAACGAGCAACAACATGTATTATTATAATATAATTATCATAATCGATCCTTTTTTTAATGACATTAAATAAATCATTTACCTCTTATATTCGAATATTTGATAATTGAGGAGAGAAAAAATAAAGAAAGAAGATTTGATGTATAGATCAATATCAAAAAATTGTATTTAATTTTGATTATGATTTACAAATGTGATAAATGACATATAATGTATTTGATATAAATAATGTGTTTTAAGAGTATTGAGTAGGATTTTAGAAATCGAAAAGATTTATATAGATCAGTAACCGAGTAAATTATTATCTGATTAATTTTGATTATGAGATTATTTAAAAATGTGATGTGTGCAGGACGTATTATTATATATTATAATAAATAATATTTTTTTATAATTATAATATATATTAAGTAGATCTCGCGTAGATAAAAAAAGATTAATTTATCTTTTTTTTTTTTTTTTTTAATGATCAGTGATGAGAGAGAGAAAATGAAAAAAATTGATGTATAATATAGAAATTTTTTGGTAATTTAGCCAGACTATTTGATCACGATATATATATATGGTGCTAATAAATATAATATTGTTAATATTAATAATAATATTAATAATAATAATAATAATAATAATAATATTAATAATAATAATAATAATAATAATAATAATAATAATAATAAATAATTGAATATACCATTTAAATAGAATGATTAACGCATTATATATCCTTCGTTGCATATTATTAGCTGTGAAAAATCACGTTTTAGAAAAGACTATAATAATTATTAACGATTATAAGATTTACTATTCAGATTTACAAGGCTTTTACTTGCTTACTTATGTAAGAAGATTAAAAAAATAATGAACACGAGGAAAATGATTTATGGACTTTTGTAAAATAACATAAGAACAATATGAAAAGGAAGGAAAAAAATGGAGGTAAAGTTAAAGAGTCAAACTATAAAATACGATCGAAAGAAAACGTTTAGTTTTTTTTTTTTTTTATGCACACATTATCGGTTAAAATTATTTGATCATTTTACCAAATTAATAAAAGTTTGTTTTAAATAAGTGTCCTATACAATTTTTCTTAACACTCTTATAGGAAATCAATAGTTTGTTCAAAAAATTCATAATTACGTTCGTTATTGATGTTTCATTTATTGAACAAAAAAAGAAAACTTAACTTGTGTAAAACGTATTTTCGATATATCGATTACATGTTTTTTTTTTTTCTATCGCGTGTATAACTCATGCTTAATTATTTCTTTAAACAAATGACTTATTGTTAGACAAAATTACAGAAGTTGCAGAACTTGGGATATCAAGAACAGGTCAGGCTGTATTAAAAGTAAAATTTTAACGAAGTTAAAATTGAATTATTCTTTTATAAATATTCTGTATGTTTTTGTTCATTTTTTTCCGCAAGTCGTTTCTAACAAAAAACCAATTTATTTTTGTAATTTTTTGCCACGAGAAAATAAACGACTAGTAATTTTCATTTATTTCATTTGAACATTTTCTTAATATTTTTCTACGTTGTCAAATAATTTTGATCTATAGTTTATACAAATCTATATACGTAACAAATAATATTTTAACGCACAATCGACAGAAGGAATAACGATAAAACATTTTGACTAATAAGTATTATGAGTTATCGTTGTTTGTTCAAAGATAGTTTCAGTATTTCAAAAATAAATCGTCTATTTCGTAGCACCAAAGGTTTCTGTTTATCCACTTTTAACTATACCATGTTCGATGTGGATACGATTTTTTTTACCAATCGGTTGATTTTATTATCATTATTATTTTTTTTTTTGTAAATTTATGTTATTAATTTTTAATTGAATATCCCATCAATTGCTTATGCATATAATTAGTGATATAAGAGACAAAGTTTAAAGCTTATTATACAGTCTGGTGTGCTTTAGATAGTGCAACATATAATAAATTTGATATCCTTTAAATTGTGGAGTCAAATTATGCAGAAAGTTACCGATCCATAAAATCATTTGAAATTGAGTAAATTAAGTTTGTGAATTTCCATTTAAAACAAACCCAAACAAGCATCTTTATTTTATAGATTTTACAATAATTTTCAGTAGCTTATTTAATAGCATAAAATATAATTAATATAACAAGAAAATTTTAATAAAAACAAGCCTAAAATAGAATTATAGTTTGCTTTTAATAATCGTACAGTATCGAAGTTGTTTTAAGGGTTCGTAATTTTTACCAAAATAAAGATCGCAATATTATTATTATTAGAATTTTTATTTTTTTATTAAATTTTGCTAATCGAAAGTTGATTTATGAGTATTTCTGGTTTTATGAAATGTTATTATTATTATTATTGTTATTATTGTTATTATAAAGTTAAAATAATATACAATTTCTCTCTTGTTTGATAGTAATATTGTAATGATCGTAGGTATCGTCTGACGAATCTCGGGTAAATTTGAAAATGCAGAATATCCTCGCATAACGGATTTCGTTCACCGATCAAGTTCGTTATAGGAGTGCATCTATATGGATCAGTGAGTATCGTCCATGAATAGAATTATTGAAACCAAGCGTTCTAATCTAACAATTGTTGAAACGTGAATTTCTGAGGTTTCATCGCATTAAAATAGACTTTCGTTGAATATGAAGTGGCCTGTTCAAGTTATGATTAAATAAAGAATTATAATAGTTCGATAAACTCAACCCTAAGTTGTGGGGTAAATTAGGTATTTAATAAAATATATGTCAGAGCTTTATTTTTACAAATTGCTTATTATAAAAAGAAAATATTTTATATTTTAATACAAAATATTTTGAATTTTACATATATAGAATAATTATTTTTATCATTATTATTATTATTATTAGGTATAACATTAGAGATTATTATAATAGAGACATCACTAATAACATTATATTATTTCCTTTATTATTTCGATCAAGAAAATGATTATTATGATGAGATGAGATTTTATACGTATTTAATTATAGATTATTAACTAAATGAGATCATTCTGATAGTATAAATAGTACAACGAACCGTATTCTCTAACGAGATTTTTAATTAATGGTAGCTTGATCAAACGACAGTTTATGCGTGTATATGTATAAGTAATGTTGTTGCCATAACAAATATCTCGAAATACGATTTTCAGATTTCTCTTACGAAATCTCAATTCTAATTTTTCTTCTGAGAAATTGAATTCGACCTATTTGAACGAAATAAGATTTTTCTATATTTAAATCTAGTCTATATATGTATAACTCGAATTATAACGAATAAATATTATTTGGAATAATCCTACGTAAAGAAATGAAGTTACATATCAATTAAAGATATTTTTACAACGGGTTGTACAAATTCTAGAACGGCGTGTGTAATTAACCCCGTGAAATGATATAATCAAATAATAATTGCATTCCTACCATTTGATTACACACACACACACACACAGACACATCCACACACATTGATATTATTTCAGAATAAAGTTATATTTTATAAATGTTACCTCTCGTTATTTAACATCGACCGATGGTCAAAGAATTTATCGAATAAACAATTCCCTTAACAAATAAACAAGAAAGAAAAAAAAAAAAGTAATAGTAGTAAAGAGAATCCTTGAAAAAAGGATTTAGTTCAATGAAATATGGATATAACTAATTGTAAATCATTTAGGAAAGTTACACTTCGTTAGTAACATTCCGAACGTATTACACACATATACACATATACACATATACAAAGACTAACACATACATATTAACACGAATTGATTAGGGAAAAGGTCCTGGTAGAGTCCAGTGAAGGGAAAAGATATAAGCACAGCAACAAGGGGTACAACTCGGCTGGTAGGCTTTCTCTGGAACTTGAATTCTCCGTTTTCACCACCGGCAGCACTAGTACCAGCACCACCACCACCACCACCACCAGCACCAGCACCCCACAGTTACTACCACCATCTCTATAACAACTAACACAGTAACATTAGAGTACCACTACAACCGTATAGTCCGTAGATTTTCCACGTTTTCTACCTGAGTGGGGGGGGGGAGAAGGGACAACGAGACGTTGTTTGTGTGTGTGTGTGTTCACGAGGTAGAATAAATGTATTGGTTGATACATGTTCACGTTTCTTGGAGAGAGAGAGAGAGTTAGAAAGAAAGAGAAGGGGTTGGGAAGTGTGGGGGGTTGTAAAAGGTTGTACGTGTGTGTTGGTGTGTGTGTGGGGGGGTATCGTTTGGTTCGATACGAGCGTGCGAGCGGCAAACGAGTCGGCTGTTCGCGGACAGTGCCGCCACAGCTCTCGAAAGAGACGCCCGTGATTTTGCACCCCCGCTCGAAGCAGAATCTACCGGACTATACGACGAGGGTGCACCACGGCTCTCTTCTTCTACCCGTCTATCTCTTTCTTTTTCTTTTTCTTCCTTTTTTTCTCTTCCTCCTCCTTCTCCTCTTTCTTCTTCTTCTTCTTCTTTTTCTTTTCTTCTTCTATCCTTCCTTTATTTCTACCATTCTCTCTCTTTCATATTACTTCCAACCCTTTACCCACGTTTACCCTTCACCGTTCAACCCTTAACATTTGTCCTTATTTTATTCTTAATATTCTTATTTTAATATTATCCTCATTTTCTTTATCTGCTTCCTTTTCTTCTTATTCTTCCTTATCCTTCTCTTTTTGCTATTTATTTTTCTTAATTTATTATTATATTATTATTTTCTCTTCATCTTATTATCATTATTATTATTTTCTTATACGTCCTCATGTCCTTTTTTCCCTTTCGTCTCCTTTTCCTTCTGAAAATTTTCTTTCCTTGGTGATAAAACGAGCTCGTAACGTGCGTTTTTTTTTTTTCTTTTTTATACCGCTGATATCTTAAACGTACGCGTAGAAATTCGCGAGTGCACTTTGATGGGAATTTATCAAATGAGTTAAAGAAAAGGAAGAAAAGGGAGGAAGAAAATAAAGTGGGGAAGGAAAAAAAGGTGCAGGAGTAATAAATAAAAGAGTAGAAAGAGGAAGAGGAAGAGGAAGAGGAAAAGGAAAAGGAAAAGGAGAAAAAGGAACAACACTTAGCAAGGCTCCTAATATTTTTGTGATTGTGAGATGGTGTTCGTGAACGTGCTGATGTTGGTTGCTACCCTCTGGTTGGTGATGTTCGCGGACCTTTCGTAGCAACATTTTTTAAAACGAGTTCTCTCTCTCTCTCTCTCTCTTTCTCATCTTGTTTCTCTTTGATATTTATTTTATTTATATCGACAGATTCGATTTAACGCGGGTTTTATGAATTAGAATAAGCCCCTATATATATATGCGTCATTGCATTTCATTCCTTTATTCATTTCGTTGCATCACGCATTCATACATAAACACATACACACACACACACACACACAGAGAGTTACAGAACGTATCTAACTTTGCGCGCGTTGTATGCGTGCACGCGTGTATGTATACATATTTATATTTATATATATATATAATATGTATATTTTTTTTTCTTTTTTTTTTTTTTAAATAGAAACAACGACGATTACAATCCTTTTAAAGTAACATAATTAAAGAATAAAAACAAATGTCCAAAGAGAGCGTTGCTCCAGCATTGGTACAGAGGCCAATGACTCCTACAAGGGCGTAACGCCCCCACGTCGATAAAATTTTCGTTCGAATTTTCTTTTCCAAGGATTCGATATTCATCTTACTGAAAAAATAATCATCGTTCTCGTTATCATCATAATCATTATCATCATCATCATTATCATTATCATTATCATCATCATCATCATCGTCATCATCATCATGATACGTGAACGCACAAACGCGAGTTATCTTTGCACTCGACAGGATGTTGAATCGCCGATAAACCGAAGGGAGAATAGAATATGATGTTAGGAAGGGTCAGGGTGATCGACCCGTAAGCCAACCACCTGACACAAACGCACACACATATAAAATACTCTCTCTCTATTGCTCCCTTTTTCTTCCTGTCTTCTTCTCATTCCTTTATCAACAGGAAATACCTCACGAATTGGTGTCTAACCTACCTTGGAACTATTCCAAAATACAGAAAGGGAGATAGATAGAGATAGATAGAGAGAGAGAGAGAGAGAGTATTTACAAACGGTTCCCTTGTTTTCATGGCTTTCGTGAATCCCGATGAACATTTCTCGCAAGCCACTTTCTAACATCCTTCCAACTACTACCGCAAAACACGACTTCCTCACTTAACTTCCTATTCGATCCGTGACTTCCATAGATTCGTTTCAACCTATCCAAACAAAGGACATATAACTCCTTAATCAGCCTATCATTTCTCAACCCCAACCTCGAAGTCTTCGACAAAGAACAAGACTTCCATCAAAATCACGCTTTGGATAAATTAGTCAACGATTCGTCTTCTAGGATAGGATACCTTGACGAAAGACTTCCCTAAGCTAATGTAATATTTGTCTTAGCGATTTGGAACTTGATTTATGAGGTTTAAGGGATCATATTCTATAAGATTATAGGTGGATTTCGCGTTGAGATTAGAATGATGATTATTGAGGGTTTCTTTTCGATCGATTTTGTAGATTTGAAGGATAAGAAAGGAACGGGGAGAGAGAAGAGAGAACTTTGTGATTGGAATATTTAATTTGTTTTTATTTTTCTAAGAAAAAGAAAATTAGTAGGAATGATATAGCATTGTATTAAAGAAAAAGAGAAAAAAAGAAACAAAGGAAAAACAGGAAAAAAAAGGAAAACTAAACTAAAAGAAAAAGAAAAAAAGAGAACAAAAAGCAACGAACGTTTTTTCTTAGCAATGAAGAAGAATATTTACGAGTTGACAAATGCCGGCGGTATGATTCGTCGGGAAGATATCGACGATGAGTTCCTGCCTTTGGTTGTACGAGGAGAAGGTTACGATAGTTATTAACGAAGAAGATAGAGAGGAGAGGAGTAGAATAGATCAAAGAAGGATAGGAAGAAGGAGAATAAGGAGGAAAGAAAAGAGAAAGAAAAAGAAGAGGAATAAAAATAACAAGGTGATATCGATAGGATCATACGAGATGAAAGGTACAAGGTGATGAATAAAGAGCAGAGATCCCAATGATATCTCGGCGAGGTGGAAGCGAGGGGTGTAAAGGTCCACCCAGTAGTCCGCTGAGTAGCGGTTCCGAGGACAACGGATTCGTTAATCGTCCTCGGGTGGCGGGTCTCTACGTGAAGAATCTTAGCAGAGAAGAACTGGATAGTTTGGCGGAAGAAGGAATTTATGGGCCAAAGGGAGACCCAAACGAGAGAAGGAGGAACGGTGGTAGTCAAAGAAGTTTGAATCTTCCCGGTCCGAGTCGAGAATTCGAAGGACATCATCGTTATCCTGTTGCAACATCTAGAACACCCCAACCACCCAGAAGATCGGCTATTGGTGTTAGATACAATGAAACCGAAAGAAGACTCGATCATCATGGTTCCGTGCCGATCGAAAGAGTTTGGTCTCGGCGTTGTTTCGATGGGGGTTCGAGGCACAACTCTCCTGTCCGGGAATCCTTCGGATCGGTCGACAGTTGGAAGTCGCCTCTTGCCATGCGAAGAATCGGCAATTCGCCAAGAGGAAGTTCCGTGGATTTACGAGTATCGAAAGATTCTACGAGATCCTCCAGTTCACGTAATACGGATTTTGCGTTCGAAAGGAGCCGTTCGAGGAGCCCCGAGGAACCACCAATTCCACCACCGAGAAGAACGCGTACGAGACCGGACGATCAGGGTGAAGGGGACTCGCCGAAGAAACAACCAGCAAGACGCTCGCCACCACCATACGCGGGTTTGAGTCCACCCGAGTATACGCTTTACGACGAATATGATTACGAGGATAGCCTGTCCAGGTTATTTCCAAGATGCGCTACAGCGAGACCCTATGCCGATAGTCCTCAGTACGATAATTCACAGATAACGAAGAATTCTGATCGAGACATTCCTGGAGTAACGGAGACTGAATTAATACAATCTACGACGAAGGGTATTGTCAATGATAAAAAAGAAGATTCTAATCAAGTCGATACAATGCGCGACAAAACTAGTCCGATTTCTAGGGAGGATGATAATAGGAAGGATTCACCGACGAAAAAATCATCGAGAGTTCAGGATAGTACGAGATTACGTCCACCGTTGGTTGGGACCGCTGGTACCTCGGCAGACTCTGGTACCGGCGATACCGGAAGTGCCGAGATTCAAGCGGACACTATAGGAACACCAAGAGAAAACTCGACCATAGCCCTCGATACGATCGTTGTTAACATCGAAGGCAAATCTCCTGGATCTAAGACACCCGGCAAGGCTGCCAAACAAACAGTCAAACCATTTACCAAAGAAAGCCTGGACAGGATAGAAAATCGTACGGTGCAATTGGTCAGAGATTATGGATTTCAACCGAAAAGGAAGATGTCTGTTGAAGATGGTGCCGTTTTGCCAATGAAATTCGAACCTTTCCCGACCGAACTTTATGGCAGACCACTCGAAGAAATCGATAACTTTATATACGACGAGGTAAGCTCGACTGACATTTTTTAATATCCTTCTTTTTTCTTTTTTTTTTTATATTTAGTTGTATCTAAACTTTATTATCAAACTTAATTAGGCCGGTATAATAATAATAATTATAATAATAAAGGAGTAACTTTGTTTGTTTGTTTGTTTCTTTCTTTAAGGATACTTAAAATGAACGTCATTATAGTTTAAAACCTAAATATCATAGTAACGAATGGTAAAATGTGAGAATAACCACGCAATCGTTTAAAACTTTACTACACAAATACATTGAATTGATTAAAACTAAACTGAATAGTTTAAAGATCAAAAAATAAAGAGATAAGGAGAATTTACGTTAAGTATCGTTTACTTTCGTGATGATTCTTCGAAAGGATTAGTTGCATAAAATCCCGTTTTCGACTAAACTGTCTCCCCCAATCCTTTTTCTACCCTTACTTTCCCTCTCCCTCTCTCTCTTTTCGTTTGCTACGCATTGCTTCTCTCTTTGACGATACGATTTCACCTTGTTTCGCGTTTATCCTAACTTTACTTGTTTTCCCTTAACTATAATGTTGCATGTGAAATTGGTATTAAACTTGTTCGAAATTTCTCCGGAAATGACGACATTATTCTATTTATCAAACACGAAATAATATTATCGATATTTTATCCCGTCTTGTTTTATTACGATACTGACATGTGTTATTTATCGTGCAAGATATTTTTCATCTAATCAAAGTAAAATAACATTTGACGATTAACATGTTGACTGTCGCCCGTAATTGCTAGATTTGCCCGTGGCGTCTAAATAAATTTTTTATTATGAGATGCATATGTTACCGTCAAAGCCGAAAATCAGTCATTGAATCAGAATCGGAATCAGTCATATTTGCAGAAACTTTTCAAAGAAATGGCAAAGTAGGAAAAATTTTCAGCATCGCATCATTCTTTGCCATTTTATGAACCTTTGCGAATTAATTTGTAACTCAATAAGGTATTCTACGCGTAGACAAAAGAGTGTACTTTAATTTAATATAAAAATCATTAAGATCCGCTTGCTCTAAGTATAAAAAATATTTACCAAAACTTTTCAAAGAAATTGCAAAGATGCACAATTTACCGCATTGCATTCTCTGACATTTTCTAAACTTTATATGCTAAATTTATAACTCGATATGGTATTCTACGCGTAGACAAAAGAGTGTACTTTAATTTAATATAWRWWTCATTAAAATCTATTYACTTTTAGTATAAAAAATATTTACCAAAACTTTTCAAAGAAATAGCAAAGTTGTACAATTTATAGCATTGTAATCTCTGATATCTTCTGATGATGAAGATTGCATTTTATCAAGCAATTACGTACAAAAAAAACATCGTTACATGTCATGCATATTTTCCTTGTAATAATAACATTATTTTTGCATGTTCTGTATTTGATTATTATCTTGAAACCTTTAAAAATACAATTGTATTATTTAAAAATTTATCAGTATCGATATTTACTTTAATTATGTATTTTTATTATTGGTCGTGTGTTGAGATCACCGGTGACTTACACGGCAGTCAAAGTGTTAACAATCATAAACGATTCAATTCGACACGAAAAAATCTTATCCCAGTGTTAAAATATCATGAACATTTATTAGAAATTAAATCGAAGGAATTCGAAATATTCAAATCATAATTTGACACTTTTCTCGCATTGATTAAGAATTCAATCATTTAACTGTGGCAAACAGAATGCGTATAATGATATTTAACACGAACTAAATGTTAAAAATTAATAGTTAAATTGTAAAAAAAAAAAATAAATGACACAAATTGTGTTAGCTTTATCTACGATTTACAAATTGATTTGTAGATCATAGTTTCTCGATCATATTTAAGTTAGAATTGACACTTTGGTATGGCCCTTGAGTGTATGGTTTTGTTATTTATTACAATCGAATAGTCGGGCAGATATAGATGAGAGAAATGTGCGGGTTCACGTTTTAATACCATCTTTCTCTCTCTCTCTCTCTCTCTCTCTCTTTTTGTAGAACGGTATAGGCTTACAATGCGGAGGCACCCTTACGTCACAGTAAATGCAAACAGTGTTGCGGAACCTTGCGTGAAAAGAGCTCTGACGAAGGCTATTGGAAATCCTTTCACAATGGAATAACGGAGATCCATTTCGCGTGTATAGAAGACACGAAGCTATATAGGGAATAGGACGGTTTTCGTGAAAGATAGAAAAGGGAGAGAGAGAAGAAATAGAAGAATAAGAAGAAGAAGAAGAAGAAGAAGTAGAACTAGAAGTAGAAGAAGTAGAAGGAGTAGTCTTATCGAGAAGAAAAGAGATAGAGATAGATAAAGAGAGAGAGAGAGAGAGAGAATTTTTTCAAATGAACTTCTTTGTACCATTTTGGGACACATAGTATATATGTACGATATGCATATACAATGTATAATATATATTTATATATAAGATGGGCCGAAAGTTCTTTAGTGGACCAAATCTTCCTAGGTGGGTCAAAAGTTTATTCGTTATTTTAAATATTGATTAATTTTTCTTGTTGTTGTTTGTTTTTTAAATCATTTATTAATGATTCATATTTTTTCTTCAAATTATTATGACATTACAAGTATAATTTATAAAATTATTATTTTAATATTGCAATCTCTTTTCAAGAAAGAATAATTGATTTGAAATAATTATCTTACAAATTTTTGGTAATCACACACACACACACATGGAATAGTAAAATACTTAATAAGAGTAATTGATTTTCAAATTGTTGAGAGCCTATCGTAGAATTGATAAGAAAATGATCAAATAGAGAATAGATAAGACTGGAGTTATTATTAGTTTACACATTTTTTGTACATTTATTTCCTTTTCGATTTGACTAAAAGTTAGATTAAAAAAATGATCAAAGCAGAATGAAACTTGCAAGATTACTTTTCTAGATCATCTTTCGATCAAAAATCTTGTCTTATAAAATATAGAAAAGTTGGGAGTGCGAACGTTGCCTTTGGAGATAAGTGACTGGTAGTATTGGTGGTAGTTTGGGATGAGAAGAGGAAAGTTAAGGGGATGTTGGTAGTGGTGGTGGGATTAAATGGAAACGCTTTCGACATTCGATGTGAATACGGATCAATGTCGATAGACGACGACTTGGTAGAAATCGTTCGAAGAGATTGCATAAGAGGGTCAGTCAGAGATATCAACTATGTGTAAACCTGTTAGGAATATATGGATCATTATACCAAGAAACTTTCAATATAACTATGCGGAAATTAACTTTTCTTCTTTTCTTCGATTACTTCCGTTACGATCATGATTTATTTACATCTTATGATTGATATTAGACATATATGTATGAAGAGTAATTAATTTTTTCAATCATTTAGAAATGTTTGATCCACTTTGAAACTTTTGACCCATTCTGTATATATAAAACAACAAATATTTGCAGATTAGTATTTATACTTATTTAAATGAATCGAAAGATTCTAACTATTCCTTTAAATAAATGAAATTTTTAATTACTACGATCACTAGACTTGCAGTTTAATAATTGAAAGAAAATATTATTAGTTTGAAAAATAATATTGAAGAAGTCAGTTGGAAATTTTTCTAACCAAAATATATATGTTTTTATTGACTCATTCGAAATTAGCGTTCCTATCTCTTTGTTAGAATAGATCGTTCGGACGGTTTTTCTTTCTTTCTTTTTTTTTTTTTATTTTTCCTTTTCTTTTTTTCTCTCATCATGCACAACACATGAATGTTAGAATCGTTGTAGAATTGCAAGGTAAAAATCGATGAGCGTGTAAACGCGTGACGTTTAAGAGAGTTTCCCCGATGCTTAGCACACCGTCCTGTTGTCTATGTACTACTCATTCCTATTCCCGTAGATTCAAACGGTGTAAATGTAGAAGTATATAACAAATCGAAGCTCACCAAGCCGACAGTAGTTACGCTCGGTGTCTAGTCAGACTTTATTAGTCTACTACCACAACATAGCACGTAACACACAGAACAGTACACCACATACCACACCACACCACACTATGTCACACTACGTCACACTATATCACACCACACCACATCACAACACTCTGCATACCGGTGACACCTCGAAAAAGAACGATCGAAGCTGAACGTTCGTGCATTAAAATTGTTGAAAACAAAAGAAACCGATCGATCATGATCGATTCTCGTTCGCTAAACACGCGAACGAAGTCTCGCGGTCGGTCAGTTAATCTCTGTCGACTTTAACCTTTTTTTTTATCCCTCTAGCTTAGAATGTATAGTGTATATATATATGTATAGAGGTAGTATAATAATAGTATATACATATTTATAAATATACATGGACATTTTGATATATATGTCTACTATAAAGTGATCATTTTTATATTTACGTTTGTATAATGTACTATATACTAATTTTATAGAAATGTAGAAATTGTATAATATATGTATTATTAAAATATATTATAAAATATATATATATTTACTGTAGAATAGTATGTGTAAAAATATATAAAATATATTTGTAAATACGAATGTGCTTTCAAATTTTTATATTTTTTATTAACTTCATTTTCAGTAAAAATTCAATTTAAATATAGAATAAAAATTATAGTACACAGAGATGAAATTATTTGTACTGTCCGTTCCTTTAGCAGACAGACTATATTTATATATAATACATATATATTTTTTACAAGAGAATAGATAAACAGAAAATATTAAAATATATGAAATATAAATATAATATATAATAAAAATTAATCAGAGTTGTATCTCATCGTAGATAAATTAAATAAAAAAAAGTAAAAGAAGATACATTGCATAAAAGAAAAGAGAAAAATTCTGTAAAAGAAAATAAAGCACTGCGGCATGTTACCGATAAAATAAAAACGATACTACACGTTTCTAATAAATACATACACATGTGTATGAGTATAGTCAAGAATTTTTGGAAATAGTATGTGCTTGATATTATAATGAAAAATATAAAAGAAATATAGTAATGCAGAGAACACACAAGTTGATCATTCATTATAATGTAAAAGTGAGTGCGTAGTTGACAAAATGCGTTCAATATTTTCATCTTGGTGTTTTAATTATCGTCATTATTTCTCATTGTCCTTCTTGGACAACAAGCTTGATGCCTTTTAATGGAAAGTTTACACGCTGACATTCTGAACAATCTAGACTGAAATATCCCGATATATCTGATGGCAGCTATTCCCCGAGACTTTCATAAACCATCAGAATGTAGAATCGAAGTGACACACATATTCCACTATTTGCGGCACTAGCAATTTCCAAGATACTCGTAAACCACATCTTTGCACGACGCTTATTGGAAATGGCCTTGTGCATATATATTTATATATATCTATATATATATATATGTATAATATTATATTAATATACATAATGTAGTCATACATATTAATATATACCTAATATGTAGGTTAGAGTCTCTTGATTATTCCAATTATTCTAAAAGTCAAAGAATCTTACATGCAATATGGTCGAAAAATTTTTCAACAACAAACTTTTACAAATAATTTTTTTATCTTTTCTCTTAACATTTTTTATATCCTTACTTTTTATTTTAAATACAAAAACTCACTAGAATCTTATATTTTATATATTGTATATGCAAGATGGGCTAAAAGCTTTTAGCCGATTTAATTTCATTAATTTATCTTTAGCAGAAATTTTTGTGTGCTTACTTTTCCTTTTATAAAATATTATACAACTTAACAAGTATCTTGTATAAAAAAAAGATGGTCCATCAATTTTTAGTTTAATGAAAAAAAAAGAAAAAACTTAATTTGTTTTTTCTTTTTTTTTTTTTGTTTTTCCTACAAATTTTTTTATGCTCAATTTTCTTTTCAAATTTTAAAACTCACAATTTATAAGTTTATTTTATCAAGTTTAATTACAAGTTTTGCAAAAGGTCTCGAGAAAAAAGCGTAATTGATTTTTAAAATCATTTGGAAACTTTTTTGTTTCACATCCCGCATAATTATATTTATTTTATTCCAATTTTTTTTCTGAACTAAATCGATCAGCGTATGAAAACAAAAAAAAAAAAAAACCGAAGAGTAAAAGAGAGATAAGAGAGGCGCATCAGAAAGTAATTTCAACTAACTTAAGTAATCTTGTAACATAATAAAGGGAAGAGTACGTAACACTAATAAACCATTGGAAGTTTCCTCTTGTAACCAATCTTCTCAAAGAAAAGAACCGTTTCGACTTTCTCTTATTGTTCGCTTTCAAAATGAAAGGAGTCCATGTTAGACAAAGATTGGGATGTTTCTTTGAGACCGTTTTTTGTAGTAAGTATATTTACAATTAGAGATACCTTTATAAAAAGAAAAAGTAAAGTAAGTAAAACAATTTTCTAAACAACACATGTGAACGAATAGTAGAAATTCTTTTGAAAGGATTGATTACAAAAACACAAAAAATACACAACAATTGCACAAATCAATAAATTTCCTACGTACGATAATTTTAAATTCTTTCTACATTTATGATTCTATAATATTAATAATTCAATTAAACAAAACGTGACATTTTTTAATACAATTGTATTAATATTACAATTAGATTATTTTGTTATATTATTAGTACTGCTTTAGTATTATATAATTTATTTTAATATTATGCAAAAATTTGAAACTTTACGTTAATGCAGTTATGTTGCGTAAACATGCACGGAACACACATATTATATGTAAATATATAAAGAACCGAAAAGAGACTGATATTGTTTGTTGCATTTAGCGTAAAACGTAGGAGGAAGATGATATGTTGTTGGCTATTGGTTGCTGTTCTCTAATGCGGCCTCCAGAAATGTGCGTGTTACCGCACTGCGCTTACTGACACACTTCGACTGATTTATACGATTTATTCTCCTTACACCATTTAAATTAGACCGTCCAATAAGGAAACGTTAAATCGACAAGAGCTTACACACACACAATTTTGGATTAAAAGTTAATTTATAATTTTACAAATTCTATATCTCGTTCTTTATTGAATTTATTTACAGAATGTATCTGGACGATAAATAATTTCATATGTAAAAAATAAGTAAAGAAAAAAAAGTAATAAGATTTTATCGTTTGTTACTTGATTTCCGAAAAATTCGTGTTTAGTAATTCACCGACTTATCTCTCTAACGAATGATCAACTATAAACATTTTCTTTCGAATATGATTTTATATATATTGTCTTTTCCAATGTTTATATGTTTTTTAACTGCGTGACTTATTTATTCTTAGTTTAGTTTGTTTTTATCAGTCGAACAATGAGGATGACGTATCCTCAGCAGTTAAGCATTAGAAATAACGATTTTTAAATCAACGTCATTTGAAAGGGGTGATGAAGAGGGTAAATAGAAATTAATTGAGGGTGTTTCTTACTATGATTATTATCAATCCGGTTGTAATAGGAGGTATTTCATTAACAAATTTTTTAACTACGATTTTTTCGAATTGTATCTTTGAACGAACATTCGTAATCCCTGTTGCTGATTTGAAACAATCAAATTATTATTTGTTTTCGATGTAATGTTTCCAAATTTGTATACATAGAGAAATATATTTTAGGATTATTAAACTTTTTAATTGATGAAGTTGAAGATAAGTATATATATAATTGTACATAAGTAAGAGAAGAAAATTAGTCTCATTAGAGTACGGATAATCGTTTTAAAAGTATTACAATAAGCAAAGGAGAGTACTTCTCAACAATTATTTAGTACTTTGTTTATATAAATAAATTAATAAATATTCTATACACTGTACACTATCATTAGAACAATACTGTCTTAATACAATATTATAACAATAATGATATTTTATATTATATTAACATTTACATAATTGAAATTTCTATAATTTTACAATACTAATACTAAAACATCTCTCTCTCTTTTGCTCATACACACGTTTATGTATTTTTTTTTTTTTTATTTTTTGAGGAAGAATCTTTCCGAAGGCCGAAATTTACATTGACGAAACTTTTGAAGGAGTATTAGAATAAAACGTAAGAGAACACGGAAGAAACGTAGAAAATAGTTGGGTGTGTTTGAAGATCGTCTCTTTCCTTCTTATGAGAATATGAGTGTGTGTGAGAGAGAGAGAGAGATAGCTAGTGTCCGAGAACTCGCCAGATATATGTATTTCTTGGTAGCATAGAGTAAAGTAAACGTTAGTAAGCGTTTGCAAAAGGGACACTTGAATAATTTAGAAAGAAGCAACGGCACTAGCCGCATTCGCGTTACCAGGAACGACCTTCGACCTTTCAATGGCATCAATGGCATTTTTCTTTTTTTTTTTCTTTTTTTTTTTTAATTTTTTTTCTTCTTCTCTATAGATACACTTTATGTAATGGAATTGTAAATTTTTTATTTTTTTTTTTTTTTTTTTTTTTTCGAGATATTCATTTTACTTTCCTCGACCATCACTTTTGTGAATTGAACTTTTACCTGTATCTGTTCTTTCCTTTTTTTTTTTTAAATGCAAATTATATATTTTTAGTATAATACTAAAGGAAGAAAGAGAGAGAGTGAGAGAGAAAGCTTTCATATAAAGTGGTGATTATGAAAATAAACTGTAATTGTAAGTTATATATATTTTTCATTATTTAAAAATAATTGTTTTTGTAATAAACAAATTTCTATATCTAGTAGTAGGGTGATGAACAGAAATAAGAGATATTAGGTGTATTTTATTTGAAAAATCATTCTTTACATTGGATTGCAAAATTTGAAAAAGTATCGTTTGCTTGATATAAAATATATATTTTTAAATCTGAAATAATTTTAATTTAAGAATATTTTCGTATTATTTTTCTATGAAAAATATTTCGATACAGTGGATCGAATTGTTATTTTCTTTTATATTCAAACAAATGACAGCAGAGAGAAAATAATTATTTTCAAGAAGTAATTAAAAAGAAAATTATTAAAATATAATATGCGTTATAGGAAAAATATGTCTTTTAATATCTCAAATGAATTACATATAGACCACTTTCAGAATCACCAACTCATCTATCTTTTTTCTCGATAATACTTTGTCTCTCTTTATCGGTTAGTTCTTTTAAATATAAGACACTTTCAATCTCTCTCTCTCTCTCTCTCTCTCTCTCTCTCTCTCTCTCTTTTTCTCTCTCTTTATTTCCCTCTTTCTATTTTTCCCTCTGTTGAAAGTTTCCTCGTCGTTTGGAAAATATTACCGGAGTATTATCACCGTTATCGGAGAACACGAGGAACAGAAGAGAAAAGCGAGAAGAAGGAAGGGTGGGAGATTAAAAAAAAAAAAGTAAATAAAAAGTAAATAAAAAGAAAAAAGAAAAAAGGGAACACAAAGTGGAGGAAGAAAAGAAAAGAAAAAAGTGGACAGGGTGGAGTGGATCGAAAACAAGCGGGGAGAAAAAAAATTATTTTTTATAGATGTTTTTCTTTTCCATTTTTAATACCTCACATCTATCAACAATAATAACTAACATCCTACTCCTTCTACAATTCTTTTAAACCTTTCCCCCTCACTCCACCCTCTCCATCCCCCTTTTCCTCTTAAGTTCACCTAGTTACACAAATTAATTTCCCCTGACCCAACGTGTTGTTTTAAACCAAAAATAAATCTAATTGATCTAATAATAAACGCGTCTTGAAATTCATGTTCAACGAACTAGTTACATCAATGTTGTTTAACACACATCCGTTACGATCCATTTCGCAACGATTACGTAGGTGTAACACATATGGGGGTGGCTCTTTAAGGAGGGACATGAAATGGTATGACGATGAGGGGGACCAAGGGTGAAGGAGGATTCAGGTTGTGGTGGGCTTGAATGACGATGAAGGGATATGAGGGGTGAGGTATTCGAGATAGGAGAGCATTAAGAGGGGAAAATAGCTGCATGTGCACGCAGTTAAATGCGACAGTACGGCGTCTCACTCTCATCGACCGAGCGAGTCTAACTGTTCCATATATTTGACGACTTTTACCCCCGCAACTTTCTATGCAAGCTTCTACCTATAACTATTATTACTATTACTACGCTTAGTCCAAGCTTTCATCCGAATTTGTTGGATAGGAACAATGTATGAACGATTGGTTGATATCTAAAGAGAGAGAGAGAGAGAGAGAAAGAATGAAAGAGTTTTTGGTAAATGTAAATGGGAATTTAAGTGTATGTGTGTGTGTGTGTGTGTTTCACACCATCAGAGACTTGCCGTGAAATGGCCGAGATTTTTTTTCGCAGAATTCATCTTTTTCTTTTCCATATAATAACCTTTTCTTTCTTTAATTACTTTTACGTAGAAATCTCTTGTAATTCGTTTCAGCTTAGTATTTTATTACTTGTATGTATAATATTCTATTATCAATTTAATAATTGAATATTTTCTTTTTCTTTTTGCGGTGGGGGAGGGGGAGAGAGGAGGGGAAACAACAGAGGGATGATGAAGATGAAAATAAATTATATCAATAATTTTTCTTTCTTTACAGAAGCATAAGAAGAAATTCTAAAGTCTTGGATTAAGTTGTAATATTCTAAATATTCGATTATAATTTATATACGTTCGTTGTCAAATTCTTTTTATGTTGATTTGAATTTTAAAAAGACATATTCCATTACGATCAAATCCACCACACGTATATTATATTTTCTTCAATGTTTAATAAATTCTCGATATCACACTGTTATAAGAATATATGAAATAAATATTGTTTTCATTTTATTCAAATCAATCGACTTTTAATAACAATTAAACTTTCAAGTGTGCGTAGAAAAAACGGAATGACCCATTGCGAAAGTGGGTCTTGGCCTATTAAAGTTCTCGAAGCGTTTTAAGATGAAAGAAAAAAAAAAAAAATAAAAAATAGAAAACAAAATACAGCAATGAAACAAACAAAAATTGCGATAGGAAGAAGGAACGCGTGCACGGAATACTAACGGATTTCAAGTCTAATTGCATCAAAATTTGACGAGGGAGAAAGGTTAAACGGATATACAAAAAAAATTCCGATAATTTTGAATGTGTGTGTGTGTGTGTGTATGTGTGTATGCGAAAAAGAGAGAGAGAGAGAAAGAAACATAGATAGAGATAGATATGAAAATAAAATAACAAGTTTGGTTGTATGTGTTAGTTGCATATACGAGTTCATTCGACCGGGAGCTTTCAATTATTAAGGGGGTTCGGTAAGGGTAAAATAGGAGTAAGAAGAAAGAAGGGCAGTTTGGTAAAGTCCCTTTAGGAATGGGGGGATGAAATATCTACTCTCTCATGGTCTATCCTAGTGAACTCTCCTCTTGGTGGTGCATTGCGCTGAAATTGCGCGTTGTAAAAAGGAACACGAGAGCTGAATCGTGGCCACGCCTACCTTCCTTCTTCTTCTTCTCTTCCTTCCCACCATTTCCATCCCTCTCTCTCTTTCTCTCTTTTTCTCTAACCCTGGAGGCTAGCCGTGTTGAATATACGCATACTGTGTGTTTAATGCACAACCAAGCGTTTACAATTTTTTTTTTGACTATTCTCGTATATGTAAGCAATGTGGTAGATGTACCTGTAGAAGTGTAATGTAATGTGGTGTGCGTGTACTCAGGGGTAGGGGTAATGTGGTCTTCTTTGGTTGTTTCTCTTAAGATGAATTTTTCTCTTTCTTTCTTTCTAGTTTATTATATTTTATATTTTATTATTATTATTATTATTATTATTCTTCTCTTTTTCTCACTTTACTTTGTTCGTGTATTTCTTTCTCTCTCTCTCTCTCTTTCTTTACTGTTTTTTAATTTCTTTATTATTACTCTCTCTTTTCACTTCTTTACTCGTGTATTTTTTTCTTCTTCTCTCATTTCTTTTTTGTTTATGTATATGTAAACGTTCCTTCTTATGTGTATGTATACTCCTCTTACTTTGTTAAGGAACGATCGAATATAGGCCGAATGAATTTTCTGCTTTTCCAACGACTAGAGTATCACCTTCGACCACGAGTTCGTACTGGTATTGGGTATTCTGGGTAATATTCTGGGTAATATTCTGGATATATTGAGTACACTGGGTACACCAGGTATTACTGGTGTTTTCGTCAACGAAGACGTTAGCGATGGCGCGGCGCTCGTTTGCTACTCGACCTATATTTTTGATAACCGTACTACCCCTTTGCTGACAGAAATATCGTACGTCGATTGTATTTGTAAATTGTCGTTGTCGCCACCGGTTGAAGTTAACGGCACTACTACCTACTACCACCATCACAACCACCAACACTGCCGACGACGACGATGACGCCATTGTTGTTGTATTCCTTTGTTCTAACCCTTTTTATTCTTAACGATCATGCCAATTCGAATTTTGAATTAACTTTCTATCTCATTCATATTACCTTGTTTTTGTTTTCCTCTTCCCTTCTATTGTTGTTGTTTGTTGTTGTTGTTCATGTTTGTCCGAAATTTACTCTTTATAATTGTTCCCCTTTTTGTTTCTTTTTTTTATTTTTTTTTATCCTCGTCTACGACGTGTCTCATAATTCTTTTTTTATTGTTTTTTTTTTTTTACTTAGTCAGTTAGGGGTTAGAATGTTGTATAAATTTATTTAACAAATATGTTTCGACGATGATATTTATAGTAAAATATTGTTTTTTTTTCTTTTTTTTTATCTTCCCCATTTAAGTTTCCCTTTTTAGTTAGCGTATTAAACGTGGGATAAAAGTTAACAGATTTAAATAAAGATTCGATCGATCGATCGATTATCTTCCAACTCGTTTGTCACTATCCCTCACGATTGATTAATCCTCATTTGTTTTAAGAATTGGCACGAAACTCTACTGCAAATTCAATCTTATCTTCCGCCTTGGTTTTTCTTTTTTTTTCGATTTTAATTATTACGCGATAGGATTGACAGAAAGAAATTAATCTGTAGGACCTGTTCGTGACATATTAGTTTCTAATATCGAAGCATTAAAAACAAACCAAACAAAAAGAAGCAAGAAGTAAAGTATTTCAGGAATTTAAATTTAATTATAGATAAGATAAAAATAAAGATCAGAATGGGAAAGAAAATATGAATCATTAGATGTGTTATAAAATGATTATCCAATTTTTAATATTAAAAGAATGTTATTTTTTGAGAAGAAAAATTTAGGTCTATTATTGATAAGATCAAGATGAAAAAAAGAGAGAGAGAGACTCGTAAACATTTGGACGTTTAGCGAAAGATCTTAAAAAGAAACATAAAAATCTTTATTTTCTACGAAACCATCATTTCCGATATCTTACTTTCTCTTTATTCTTCAGTATTAACTTCGAGACGTTACCTAGAGCTCCAGTCGTGTGGTCTACGTATCTCAAGCTTTATAAGATTGTACATAAAAGGTTTTATACGATCGTTATAAGAGAGAAAAAAAGGATAGAAAAGGAAAAAAATAGAAAAGAAAAGAAAGGAAAGGACGATAACTGTTGCTTCGAAAGATTACTTCCTTGAATTACGTTTATTCATGACAAAAAGAAAAACTAATAATGATAAATTAACGATATCCGATTATTAAACTGTTTGAATCTTAAATAATTAAAAATACAAATTCAAATTATATTTTATATATAAATACAAAGACAAAAATGAATAATTATTCATTTTATTATGTAAACGTCGTACACGTTTAATAAATATACAAATCGGTACAATGAAAATTTGTCGAAATAATATTCTAAAGAGAAGAAAAAAAAAAAAGGACTATGACAATTGGCACACGTGGTAAATTGATTCGAGGACAAAAAATACGCGTTCTTAACGATATAATTCTAAAAATAAAATCAATAAGAAAGAGAAATCATTTGAAAATTCAATATAATAAATACACAATAATACCGTCCAATAAAATATCACGAATTAACGAAAATTCTAAACAACACTGTAGATAATATTATACCATTCATATACAATACACATATAGATAGAACAAAGTTTTCTTTTTATATACAATAATATAAGAAAAAAAAAGAACAAGTATCAAAAGAATGAGATTCAAATTTAAAAAAAAAAAGTCAAAGTAATAAAATAGAAGCTGATTGGCAAGAGAAGCAGAAAAAGAATACATAATCCTAACATTTACCATCTTTATATATTACCTACATGTCTAACAGTTATAGCAGCAAAATGGTGGAGAGGTTTTAGGAGCTAGTGGTGGTGGTGGTAGTAGTTGGAGAAGAAGGAGGGTTAAAGTTATTATTCAGTAGTGTATGACTGTATGATCATAATCGGAATAGTAAAGGTAGGCGTCGAACGTTGGCCGTAGAAAGTCGTCTTGGACGTTCGACGTTGACCCGGTTGGTTGGTGCACGTGTTGCTCGTGCGAACCATTCAAGGCACCGATCGATATTCCCCGATGCAACGGACGTGGCCTGAGCCACGTTATGCGACCAAAACCATTCTACTTTATTGCACGCGCGAATACGCATTGTCGTTTGACCCTCGCTCACCCGAATTCACCCCAACTCACTCCTACCCCACCCCAATTCACTCCAACCCACCCCCCTATCCCGGTAACCCAATACTCGAACTCGTCCCACGATATTTCAAATCATCCCTTTCCTTCATTCACCCCCCTTCATCCCCTCAATATCTCCTCTTATCTCTTATCGATGATGAGCTTGTTTTCTAACAGGCTTCGATCATGAGTGGTCTAGCTACGAGTGCACTTAACGATCTCTCATCGTTCTTTCGGACTACTATCCAAGATCACATCCTATCTATATTTTTCTTTCCCTCTTCTCTTCCCCCGATCCCCATCTCTCTGGTTTAACCACTTATTATTCTCTTTCCCACTTTTTCTTCTTTTTCTTCTATTTTCTCTAATAATTCTATTTTCTCTATCTTATCGTTAGTGTTTATTCGTTTGAAAACACGGCAGCACACCGCAATCCTTTTTTATTTTTTTTCTTTTTTTTTTTTTCTCTCTACGTCACACACTAACTCGTTAAACCCCCAGCGCGTGCATTTATTTGTTACGAATAAGAACTCGTTAAAATATCAAGCTCCTTTTTCAATTTTTATCTCATTCGAGTTTTTCGTATTAAGTTTTATTTGTGTCCCTTGTTTTTTTTTTTTTTCGTACGTTTATATATGTGTGTGTGTGATTTTTATATATTTTGTATTATATTGTAAATTTCTGTTTTGCTTTTCTCTTTCTCGAGGTTTTCTTTTTTCTTTTTTTTTTTTTTTCATTTCTTATCTTTTATTCACTTAGCACGAATTTTTTTTTTTTGTCACCTTCCCAGGCAAACGATGTGCAGCAGTCAATTTTTTTTTTATTTTTATTTTTTCGTAGCTATTTATAAAACCGAAAGGGGGCTAATGGTAATTATTTGGAAGTAATATTTTTGTATGAATGTATGTGTATGCGTATATATATATATATATAAAATTTTTTCTTTAGATTTGTTATCTGGAACGTGCAGCGTCTTTTTTTTTTAGTTAACTTTTGTTTTTACTGTTTGAAAACGTCAACGATGGATAATTATTTGTACTATTCGTATATAAACGAAAGATAAGTACACAAACTATACTTATATAATATAATACATATATTTATATATATATTTTAATATATATAGTATATATTAATATCTTTTTATTACTGTTATAAAATATATGTAATATTTTTTTTGTATATAATATACTTCTATGCGAAAAACGAAATTACTTTCTGAACAATCCGATATTATAATTTAGCGTGTACGTGTAATCGTACATACACGTTATTCTATCAAAATTATTTGGAAATAATATATAATATTAAAATTGTGGTTTAATTGCTTTGCGTAAATGTTTTAAAAATAATTTGTAATATTTTGTAACGCTTTGATTTTTAATCTGGCACGAACGGCATGTGTAAATATTATTCGTTTTATAAAAGTTATTTGAAAATCGTATTTATATACAATTTTAATACACACACACACACACACACATTTTCTCTCTCTCTCTCTATTTCTTTCTCACTCTCATTGATTTATTCTTGATTATTCGAACGATTCGTTTCGTAACCCGTATTTCTTTATCTCTTTTATTTTTATTTAATTTTTCCTATTGATTATTTATAAACGATTTTCTCTAACACACTCTCTCTCTCTCTCTCTCACATTCTCACACTTTCACACTCCTGTGATATAAACTCGTTCATTATCCTGATCACGTTCGGAATCCCAGATCACTGAGATGGAACGCGAAGATTGCTTTTAGAAGTGAATTTAGAGATTCCATTGTGGCACACATCCTTTATTTATTATAAATGATTTCGTTCAACTTCAACTTTCTTTCGTATTTTTTAATAACTTTTGGTATTTATACCTGTACAATTTTTTTATTATATAATTAAATATATATATTAAAGTGGCGTGTATATGTATAATATGAGCGGGTGGATATGCATATGAAAAATATTTAAGTAAAAGTTGTGTGATGTTCTAGTAATATGGGTTCTACTTTTTTTTTTTTTTTATTATATTCATTTCTTTACTGCTTCTCTCTCTCTCTCTCTCTCTCTATATATATATATTTTTTTCTTTTTATATACATACATATACATATTTGTTTTTATCTCCTTTTCTTAGCGTTATTAGATTTTCTCGAGCAGCAGTATCTCCCTCGGGAACCACCGCGACTATCTTGTAAATAAATAGACAGATTCCTAGCTTGATTATCGAGCAAGGAACGTGCTTTCATCTCTTTAAAAACGTATTCCAATCTTTATACCCTTTAAACAAATTATCATGCGTCTACTGTTTTTCAACTTTATATTCGTATTATTTGTAAATATTAAATAATAACGTTATACGTACGTATAAACATATTAAAATATACACACACACACACAAATTCATATAACGATAAAATATTCGTTTGTGATAAACTGAAATAGAGAGAAAAAAAGAAAAAAAAGAAATGGGTGAAAAATGGGGAATCAATTTTAATTTAAATTACGTCATTTACAAATTACAAAACTTTACTTTTATATTCAACGTTATTTTCATTTTAATTATTGTACGTATATGTTTTTTTTTTTTAATTTTCATCAGATACGAGGGGAGAAAAATAAAAAAGCGCTGAAAATCTGACCAATTTTAATTTACATTTTAATTTTGGATTTTTATTTATTTATATAATATATATATTTATTTTTCTTTTTCTTTTTCTTTTTCTTTGGAAATGATTGATTTACATGCAAATACAATCAACGATCTCGTAGATTCGAATCGTTCGTTCGTGCCTTTTTTTTTTTTTTTTTTTTTATGTTCAATACAATTTTTATTAAACATTCTAATTCTCAATAATATTTTTTTGTATGGGAAAAGAAACGAGCCATCTAACCATTTTACGTTCGCTGGAATATGAGCTTTGTTATTTCTATGAGTATCGTGAAAAGGCTTACTGTTTTGTTATTTCTTTTTTTTTTTATCTCCTGCTTCTCCTTCTTCTTCTTATTTTTTCTACCTTCTATCGCTATTTAACAATTTTTTTTTTTTTCACCTAAGCACGCATCATTCTCGACGATTCTCACATTGATAACAACGACACAGTCCTACTGACCTAGTTTCATCTTATCAGAATCAACGATGCACTGTTAAACATTACCTTTCACCTGATTTATATATCTTTATGTTTTTTTTTTTTTATTATTTCACAATTTAAACAAAAAAATATTTTTAATTTCAATGTATTATAATGGGTCGAAAGTTCTTAAACAATTTAAAAAATAAATTATACTCTTTCGAGATTATTTAACAATTGTAATATGGATTGTATATTAATAAGCAAGGTTTGAAGTTTTATAAATAAACAAAAAAAATATTTGGTTAATTAACTCTTACAGATATGGTTATGTTATTCGTGAATATGTTTTCGTGGTCAGTAAAATAATAATAATCATAAGTAAAAGTAATCAAGTATTCTGATGGATGATTATGGTCATCTGAATAATTTGTTAAAATACAAAAATATTGTCTAATTGATTTAAAAAAAAAAAAAAAATGACTAGGAACTTTTGGCCCACTTTAAAAGTTTTAGATCCGTTCTCTATTTACTTTGATTTATATATATATATATATACATCAATATGTATATATATGTAACGTTGACGTTAAGGATTTGCACAGGTATGTACGTCGTAATTGATTTTCAAAATTGGAAGTTCGTTGTAACTCGTATTCAAAATCTCTCAGCAAACATTGCAACGTACTGTAACGAATAAACGTCCAAGTATGAACGTTGTGTTGAATAATTCTAGGAAAATAGGGTCGATTTGAATATTATACTTTTATCTATACTGGCAATGAGATTCTTGTCGTCCTGGGGACAAATGAGCTTCCTACATTGACTTTGATAAAACGATTTGAAAATGTGTCATAATTTTTATTTCAAATAATTACTTCGATTGTATACAGGGGTTTCCATTAATTTTAAATATTAATTAGAAATTAAATATTACGTATATATAACTGTATATATATATATATATAATAAATTAGTATTAAAATAATTAATTGTACATACATTTATTAAATTAAATAAATAAATAAAAATAATAATACAATTTGCTTTTTTGATCAAAGATTAGTTTATCTTGCTGATATTATTTTTTTAATTATAATTAAATTGATCGTAGATATATAGTGTGGTTATGATTGTAATAATAATAATAATAATAATAATAATAATAATAATTATTAGTAGTCACTTGTCGGTTAAGTTTCGAATTCAAAGTTCGACCTTGCTGTGAAATATTTCAGCAGCACCTCCTTATTTCCGTCGGACAATTCGTGCGAGTCTAGGAATGGCGTGGCATTTCTCATTTAGGATTCTCAAATAGACGATATTCTACCGTGGAAATCCTATTCTCGTTTATTTTCGAAAGTAGACGGTGAAACCAGATGTGAAATACTGAAATCGTTAAATATCTACTTTATTTTATTACTTTTTTTCTGTTTTATTCAGTATATAATATAATTGTGTGTGTGTTTTTTTTTATATAGTTATCGTTAAATAAATTTTACCAATATCTCTCCCAGACAAAATAAAATAAAATAAAATAAAAAGAGAGAGAGAGAGAGAGAGAGAGAGAGAGAGAGAGAGAGAGAAAGAGAGAAACAGATATCGATTAATATTTAATCATTTTTTTTTTATTTTTCTGCTGCAACACAATTTTGTTTTATATTTTTATCGATAAATATTTTGAAATATTTCGTCACAAATTTTTCCTAGATAAAATAGAAGAATAATATGTTATATATGTTGTTTTTTTTTATTGTTATATTTATTATAATTTTTGATATATAATAAGTATTGCAAAACACAGATGGATATTAAAATTGTTTAAATGAAATAGTAGAGATATCGAAGTTAATTTATCGGATTAATCTTCTCGATTAGTTTATTTATTTATTTTTTATTACATTTTTTGTATCTTTTATCTTTAATCTCACAATTACGGGGATTATTTGATCGAACGATTTAACTTTCGAACGGAAACGTATGTTTCTTCCGGTTACTCAACGACGATCGAAGCGAACGTTAATACCCTTAAAGCACATCATCCCGATTATCCCATTAACCAGATAACGAGATAAATATTCACTGATATTGCAACACACATTTTATCGAACATATTTTTGACATTCCATTCGATCGATGGATGATATTATTTTTATATTTTGTTTTTTTTATCACAATAAATTTCATTAAAACATTGATGATAAAATGATAAAATTATTGACAATGTATATTTATATGTATCTTTAAATGATTTATTACTTGACTTGAATTATAACTCTCTCTCTCTCTCTCTCTCTCTTTGGGGTTAACATTTAATATTTTTCTTTTATTTTTAATTTTTGTTATAGAATTTTTATAAGTTTTTTTTTTTTTAAGTATTATCGTAAAAAAAAAAGGAAAACAAAAAATACATTATTTTTTTTTTAAATAATTGTTAAATAATTGATCAATACGTTTGAGAAGAAATTTAATTAATATAACTTCGTTTAATTAATTTAATTCTGTTTTATTTTATTATTTTTATATATTTGTTAGAATTTTGTCTTGAAAATATATAAAGTAAGAAGAAGGTATAGTTAATGTTCGTGTTATTCCTTAATTTCTTTAAGGGTGGATTACAAAAGTCGAATATTCATGCTACCAATCTGTACAATATTGTATTTTTATCTTTTAATCGCGTTTTATTTTTGTTTACAATTTTTGGTTTCCTAGAGGAGGATGCATCAGGGTGCTTATTTTTTAATGAAATGTATTGAAGATTGAAAAAGAAGAAATGTAAACAAATAATAATAATAATAATAATAAAAAAAAAAAAACAGAAACATGCGTAGTAAATCTTGATGCTTTTCCTTGATTTCTTTTGGGACTGCTTTTGAAAGCTGAGAAATCATGCTTCTATATACTTAATGCGAATTTCTTGTATCTTCGTTTTTCACACGTTTCTTTTTTTTCTTGGTTAGTGATTTCCCAAGAAATAGAGAGAATAGGGAAAGGTGAGAGAAAGAGAGAGAGAGAGAGAGAGAGGCATATAAAGTAAATTTTTTCTTTTTTATTCTTTTTTATTTCTCCTTACCTTCCTCTCCCCCCTCCCTTATCTTTTAATTCCGATTTAAAGATAAATATTGTGACATTAATATATTAACATCTCAGTGATTTTATATTCAATATATTGGATGGTTAGAAAAGTTTAATGCTTATGTAAAAAAAAAAAAATAAAGATTTCAATATATTTTTTAATTACAATTGAAAAATTTTAATTTCGATTCTATTCAACTTTATTAGACTTAAATAACCTTACCCTATATTGAATTAGAACAAGCTTTTGATAGAAACAACAGATTTCTTCTTTCCATTTATTTATCCTTTCATTTTTCTCCATTAATTCTGTTCTACCATTTTTTTTTTTTATTTCTATCGGAAAGAAGCTTTTTTTAATCGCTCTAATGACGGTCGATTTTTGTTGTTAATTAATAAACCTTTAAGCCGATTAAATTTCGTTTATAATCTTACGAATGATCGGGACGGAAGATATTTTAATTTAATGAACGAGATTCTTTTATCTCGTTCTAGAATTATCTTTTTTTATTTACGTTTGTCTTAATTTTCTTTTTTCTTTTAGCCCATATTGTCCCTGTTTTTTAAAATTACGAAAATACGTAAATTAAATTCTTTTATTCAATATAGAACAATTGTAAAAAAGTATGTAAATATATAAAATTGTTTAAACATTCGATAATAATGTTATAATATAGTAAAATATAATGATCACATATTTAATCAATTTGAATCAAAATATCTATTAAAACGTAGTTAACAAAATATTTTATCCAGAACATCGTTCCAAAATACGTCGAGTCGTATTCAATAAAATAATTCAAAGGTCACATCGTTAATCAATTGAACTCAAAATATATGACAATAATATAATAAAAAATGTAATAATGAAAATACAATTTTCATGGTATATTACAAATTTTGTAATGACAAATTTGATTACAATTTCATCTAAAAACATATCGAACTATACTAAACATAACGAATCAAAGATTATACATCATAAATTCATTTTAATCGTAATGCAATATGTTAAAATAAAAATTTTTAGATTGAAAAAGTAACTCATTTTAGTAATAACAACTAAAACATATCGAACCATATTAAACACATCGGATCAAAGGACACACACCATAAATTCAATTTAATCGTAATGCAATATGTTAAAATAAAAATTCTTCTAATGAAAAAATAACTCATTACAGTAATAACAAGTATCGTAATATAAAATCGTTTGAAAAACATTATCGTAAAATAAAATATAAACATTCGTAAATATAAATAAATATATGAATATCTAATAATGTTACAATTCACAAAGTATTAAAAAACGTACAACATTTACTGACAAAATCTTATCTTATGATTTTCTTCTAAGTACAAAGATACAAAATTTACTGAAAAAATCTTATCTTATGATTTTCTTCTAAGTACAAAGGTACAAAATTTACTGAAAAATTTAATCTTATGATTTTCTTCACTTTTTACTTCTATGATCGTTTCTTAAACTATAAGTTATGACTTTCTACTTACGTTTGTGAATAATTAGAATAAAATAAGGAACTTATAAAAGAAAAAATAGAGTGTGTAAGAGAGAAAGAGAGAGAGCGTGTCAGTGCGCGACATGGAGCGTTTATGACAATAATGTAATAAATTTTGTAACAATGAAAATACAATTGTCATGATATATTACAAATTTTGTAATGACAAATTTGATTACAATTTCATCTGAAAATATATTGCAACATACTAAACATAACGAATCAAAGGACACACACCATAAATTCATTTTAATCGTAATGCAATATGTTAAAATAAAAATTTTTAGAATGGAAAAGTAACTCATTTTAGTAATAACAATTAAAACATATCGAACCATATTAAACACATCGGATCAAAGGACACACACCATAAATTCAATTTAATCGTAATGCAATATGTTCAAATAAAAATTCTTCTAATGAAAAAATAACTCATTACAGTAAACAAGTATCGTAATATAAAATCGTTTGAAAAACATTATCGTAAAATAAAATATAAACATCCGTAAATATAAATAAATATATGAATATCTAATAATGTTACAATTCACAAAGTATTAAAAAACTCACAACATTTACTGACAAAATCTTATCTTATGATTTTCTTCTAAGTACAAAGATACAAAATTTACTGAAAAAATCTTATCTTATGATTTTCTTCTAAGTACAAAGGTACAAAATTTACTGAAAAACCTAATCTTATGATTTTCTTCATTTTTTACTTCTATGATCGTTTCTTAAACTATAAGTTATGACTTTCTACTTACGCTTGTGAATAATTAGAATAAAATAAGGAATTTATAAAAGAAAAAATAGAGTGTGTGTGAGAGAGAAAGAAAGAAAGAAAGAAAGAGAGAGAGCGTGTCAGTGCGCGACATCGAGCGTTTGCTCGTAGCGTCGCCGTTGGCATAGCCGCGGTGGAAAAATATTGATATTTTATACGCAAGTCCGCGGTTATTACGTCACGTTCTCGTGCCGCATTAAGTATGGCGGTCATGGCAGCATCGAACTACACCTGAACAAAAATAAGAAGAAGAAGAAGAAAAAGAAAAAGAAAAAGAAGAAGAAAAAGTCCAGGAAAAAGAAAGGGGAAAAAAGGGTTTTTTTTCGACAATGCTTTAGCAATTGTTCATCCCCCCTTTCATTCCCCCTTACCCTCCATCCGTCATCCTCATTATCTCTCATTTAATCTCCCTCCCGTTGTTATTTTGTTTTTCTTTTCGCGTCCACCAATTTAAACGCGTATGTTGTTTGAAAAATTAAATAAGAATTTTTTTTGAACAGAAGCTTTTGTATGTGTTATCGTTGACAAATTATATGTTTTTTTTATTCTCCCTGCGATCCCGATGAGGTTACTCTCTCTCTCTCTTTTTTTTTATCTGTTTTAATAATTTATTTATTTATATATTAGTATTAATAATATTTGTTTATCGTCTATCGCAATTTAGATTTGATGACGCAAACGCATCATCAACGAATTTCGAGTCACGATTAGGTCATTGCTAAAGCTCGTTTAATCGCAGGAAAATACACACACACGCACACACACATGTATCAATATATAAATGCACATGCATATACGAATCAACATAACGCATACAAACATATAACTATAGATAGATTGACATACGATTTTAGATATGAACGTGTACAAGTATCCAAGTGGTACACCTACGGTTAACATTAACAGTAGTAGTAGTGGTAATAGTACATATATGTAAATTACGATACTATCAGTACTGGCACGTAGCCAGTAACCGGTGCAATCAGTGAACACACAGGAAGAAAAAGTAAAAAAAAACAAAAAAAAAAGAAACTAGGAAAAAGAAAGTAAAGAAAAGGAAGAGAGAGGGGGTAGAAGGGGGAGGGGTAGAAAAAAAAGATCGGAGACCTAAACTCACCCTTCATCTTTTTCTTTAACAGAGAAAGAGAGTGCACTACTACCACTAGTATCACCACCACCACCAACCACCACCACCAGTGCTACCCACCTACCCCATTCCACTAACTTCTTTTCTACGACACCCCCTCCTCTCCAACCCTCGTACCACCTTACTCGTTTCAAAGCCCCTCAGGCTTGAAACGGCCTTCGTGTCGTATGCCGTGTGTCGGGGATAGAGACTCGAAGGCCCGCCAAAATAATTCCTCGTGAAACGAAACAAAAAAAAAACAAAAAAAGTAACTCACCACGATTTCTATCGCCACCCCTATATCGTCAAGCTATTCCCTTCTTATCCAATTCCTTACCCTAAAATCCCTTAAAATCTTAACCCCTTTCTAAACTTTGTTTTCCTTTCTTTTTTTGTTTGTTTGTTTGTTTATTATTTTATTCTTCGTCAACCAATCTAAACTACAAGCAAAATTCCCTTTCTTTTTTTTTTTTTTTTTATACTTAGAGTATTAAAGAGTGATTATGACTCCTATCCTAGTAACTTTTGTCGTTTCCTTGCCACGCGACTACCAAGAAAAAAAACGGAATTGATGAAAAACACCTCGGGGTGGGACGTTGCGACCCTGAAGTGGATAGGGTTTGAGGGGCTTCGGAAGAGTTGGGTGGGTTGAATAAGGGAGAAAGGGAAAAAAAAGAAGAAACTCTCTTTCGAAATCGTGCTCCCTCATCACGTCGGCTTTTTACATAGCACTAGGCATCATAGTAGTTGCAAATCTAGTGTCGTTTCTTTCTCAAAGCAACGAAAGGATTTTCTCTTCTTCTTTTTCTTTTTGCAGCAAAAGCAGCCCCTTTTCTAAATTTCCTTCTCGCATGTTCGATGATAACTATGTCAAAAATGTGTCTTTTATTCTTCTTTCTTATTTGCCAAACGATTTCAAAGAGTTTGAAGATTTGAAGGGATACATATGATCATTTCAATTTTACACATTTTTATCTTCGTTTATGTATGTCCATTTTTTTTTATTTAGGTTTGTGTTTATTTTTATAATATGGTATATTATTTTTTTTTTTTTATAAATACATTATTAAAGTTTAAACTTAATTTTTGGTTGAAATTAAATTAAGGACTGCATTTATCCGATTCAATATCAAATTAGAATCTTCTCTCTCTCTCTCTCTCTCTCTCTCTCTCTCTCTCTCTCGTGCACATACATTTAAATATTGATTATGAATATACTATACAATAGTATTGATTTATTTAATTATTGCAAATTGAACTCTAAGGAAGGAGGGGGTTGATTTATCAAATCGAAAATATAATTCTACAATTTATAGATTTATCTATAGATCTTTAAGAATCTATATCTACAAAATGTTAATTTATATAATCTTGTATTTAAGTATATAACATAAAGATTATTTATATTTGATCAATAATACACATTTAAATATTTTGTTTGATTTTCAATAGATTCTTACATTTTTTAATATTTTTATTAATGTTATGTTATATTTTATCATTATTTATATATAAAATAGATTTTCCAATTTAGATTTAGATCTTAAAGACATCAGATTATATTTTTTGCATATTATTATTATTATTATTATTATTTAAATAAATATATAATAGATGAAATTCGATGCGATCTAATGCATCAACGGTAGAACGTGGAATCTTCGGGAAAGCCGATTTACATTGTGTGTGCTTTCTCGTAAAATTTCTTTCGAAAAATTTTATGTATCCTACAGAAAGAAAGAAAGAGACAGAGAAAGAGAGAGAAGTTTTATCGATCGGCCTGTTTACTCGAACGAACGGCCCCGAAGCCAGAGATTTATCGACTCATGGCCCGGAGCACATTTTCCACGAATTTCTTGTTTTTCTCCCCTATTTTTTCCCTTATTTTTATACCCTCCTTCTTTTTTTTTTTCTTTATTAACCAGTTGGTATCGACTCGTCCTAAAGAAAACTGGCATAACTTAAATTTTCTTTGAAACAAATCTCGCGGATACATAGGGGACTAACAACACTAACACGAAACACACGTACAACTATACATGTGTGTTGTATATATAAATATACAATACATCTTTATTTGGATGTTTGTTTCTTTCATATTTACGAACAGGTGCAATATCCTCAATCGATTTATCCATCTCTTTTTTATTTATTTATTTTGTTTATTTTTATTTTTAAAGGTGTAATTTTTCTTAGACGAGGGTAACCACAAAATTTTACGAAACGACACGAAAAGAAACGATGCATAAAGGTAGAGGGAGAGAGAGAGAGTGAAATAGAACCAACAGTTGATGTGTTTATGTGTGTGTTTGTATGTTTGTATGAGTTATGTCGATCGATATTTATTGCGAGATGCGTTTTAACTTTGAAAATATTCGATATATTTTAAATGATTGTTAATTAATCGTAGGAAGTATGTATATTGTAATTTAAAAACATGGGGTATAAATTTGATGCACCATTTTGTTTTCGAAATCAACCATAAGACCAGTACTTTGTCTTTTATGAAAGTCGATCAAATTTCTTTTATTTATTCTTATTTATATGACTTTTTTTTTTCTTCTTCCTTATTACGAAAGGTATAATATATGTATAACGTAAATAATATTCATAATAAATAAAATTTATTCTTCTAAATGTCATATAATGAAGAAGAATCGATAGGAGAATTTTAATTGACTTTTATAGAGAACAATGAGCCAATTTAATAGAGGGATTTCGAAGAGGACGGTGCATCGAACTTATATTCTGTGCTTTTAAACTATAATATGCATTTCCTTAGATTAATTAACAATCATTTATGGTATGTCTAATATTTTAATGTATACTATTAATATATATTTAGGATTATTTAAATTAAAATAAAATATATTTGTTATTTTTTTTTTTTTACGTTTCTAATCAGTGATAATTTCGAGTTGAAAATTTGTTCGTTTAATAAAATATCAGATAGGTAATTTTGTTTAATATTCCAAATGTATTAGTAGATACGAAAGGTTTCAAGTTAAACTCATTATAAATATGTTATATTAATATATACTAATTTATATTTCTTTTATTTAAATTTAAATTAATTTCTCTATTTATTTCTATATAAATTTTCTTTATTTTTAACAGATTGTATCAATAATTTTCAAAAAAAAATATCTAATAAGCATAACGATGTACAATTTCAATGTACACTCACATTGTATATATGAATCAATTAATTATTTACCACATGATAATAAATGTTAACATGGAGACCACGTACATTTGTTTTTTATTTCCATTCTCATTAAACTTTGTTGCTTTCATTCGATTTTAATAGTAATATTAAATAATAGTAATTTTTGTTTGTCTATCTGTTGTATTAACGAATAGGGTCAACGTTTCGTCGATCTATCGATCTGTTTTTTTATTTTTTTTCCCTTCTCTTTTTTATTTGTTTATTTTTTATTTTTTATTTCCTTATTAGTTGATTACTTTTTGTCATCATTCAATCTTAATAATAATGTTAAAATAATTTGATTTCATATATTAAAACTTGATTATCGTCATTCTCTCTTTACACACTCTTTCTAATGCACTCATTTATGTATATACATAGATGGATACACGAATCATTAACAAGCGGAATATGTTTAAACGTGGTAGTAATCAACGATGTGAAAAGGGTCGACGTGCCGTCGAGCTTGATGAAGGATTATCGGTCTGTGGTATCATACTTGACGTTACACTTCAATTCGTCACAAGTTTTACTTTCCCCCAACCCCTTTTTTCGCTTCTCTTTCTAATTTCTTTAATTAAAACAAAAAATTACGATACGCGCGTTCATGTAGGATGATGAAAATTAATAATTAAAATTAAAATCAAATCTTCTTTCTTTCATATTTTTTCTATTTCATCATATCAAACAATTTTGATTACATATAACATCATTTCTCTTTTTTCTTTTTTTTTTTTATGAACAATAATCAATAGATTAGTATGTGTGTAAGATTAAACGCGTGTACAATGAAAAGTATTAGAATATTTTTTTCCTGAATTTGATTTCTTTTTTTTTGTTCTTTTCTTTTATTTTTCAACACAAATCACGGGTTTAAATAAAACAGATTTGTTTCTATATATTTGTTGGAGTTTTTTTTTTTTTGTTTTTCCATTCGAAAGGGTTTCAATCTTTTTTTTTTTTTTAAATTTTTTCTTTCTTCCTAGGGATACTTTTATTTCATTTTTATTTATCGCTGATTTTATTGAAACGATATTTCGGTATTTGATATAGGATTCAAACGTAACGTTTAAATGTGTCATGGAGTATGTACCCGAAATGTCAGATTTTTGTAGAGCTAACGGTAAAATCGTGCAAAGCACGAACAAACTTCATAGGCGAAAGCTTCGAAGCTATGCAAAGAATCTCTGCTCTAGCTGGATTTATAAATCTTGTGATATAGGTACCAACCGAAAGCTTTTTTTTTTCTCTCTTTCTCTTTCTCTTTCTCTCTGTGTGTTTCTCTGCGTATGCGTGTGTGCGCGCGCGCGCGCTTGTTTGTGTGTTAGTTTCGCTCGTACTTTTTCGACCCGCTGAACTTTCCAAGAGCACGGAAAACCCAAAGGACTCAACTCTTTCAAAAGCTTTTTTCATAAACTCAACGTCGTAATAACCTACCTCTAACACGCATCATTTCAATTTATGAAAATCTATCTCCTTTAAATATTTCCTTCGATCATCAATAAGCCCTTTTTCTTTTCCATCGTTTAAGACAACTTTTATCTTTGATCTCTTATATTTATATATATTATAATAATATTATTTTGGTTTTTATTCAATAAATATACCTTTTCGTTTTCGATGATAATAAAAAAAAAAAATTTAAAAAAGGTTTATTTTTAATAAATTATAAAAATGGTGGGTGGATACTTTGTAAATTTTATGAATAAAGTAATAAAATTAAATTAAATGTGGTAATATTTAAATTTGTATATTACTTATTGGATTAATATTTTTTTTTTCAATATTTCGTTTGATTTTCGAAAAGATTTTTATATTTTTTTATTGTAGAATATATGTGTGAGTGTAAAAAAAAAAGTAATTTGTTCTCAAGATAAAGAAATAATTTTTAAAATTTTTTACAATTTTGAATTACTATTATTTTGTTTTTACTTTTTAAGATATTTTCTGTTGAGATAAAATTCAAAAAAAAAAAAAACCGAAGAGAACGTTTAGATCTAAAGAAAGAAAAAAAACATTTGTAGGATTCAGAATAATGATGATTATTATTATAAATTAAAATAGGAAAAACATGAAATAGATCGTATAGAGTAGTACGCATTGTTCAAATGGTTTTCAGTGATTCTTTTGATATTTGCGAGTACTCGTGCGGAAACTTGGCGTAATAATTCCCATCTGCCTTTGCAGATTTTCTTTTTTTTTATTCGCGAGCAACGAGACACACTTTTGCTCTTTATTTTCCGTCAATTTCATTTTCCCCGGATTGTACAACGTCATCTTATAATTTACGATCCGATTTTAATCGCAAACGTTTTTTAATCTTTACCTATTTGCTTTTTGTTTTCCTTTTTCTATTATCCAACTAAAAGAATTCTCGTTAAATAATTTTATTAAAATTCGTTGTAATTAAGCTCAAATAATTTCGTCGTTCGTGTACCATAGTTTTTTTTTTATTAAACACGTACGCCTCTCTATTCGTAATATCAATAATTTTCTTTTGTTATTTTCATCTTTAAAAAAAGAAACAAAAAGAAAACAAGATTATATAGTTGCTATGAAAAATATATGATCAGAAAATTGTTAATAAAATATTACGTAATAAAAATAAAACACAAGATACTTTATATTCGGAAAAATATTTTCCTGGATGGTTTTCAATCAGTTGCAAAAATATACGAAGTTGGGTTGAAATGTATTGATTCTTAACAACCATAAAATTTGTTATTTTTAAAATAAAATTGAGCTTGACTGGCAAACAAATTGTTCTATATTGGGCTCAAAACTTTTCAATTCATATAAGAGTTTTAAATAGTTAAATAAAAAAAAAAATGACAGTAAATCTCTCTCTCTCTCTCTCTCTCTCTTTCTTTCTGTCTCGTAGAACGTATGATCTATTTTTATTTTTCGGATAGCCGATATCAAATAGCTTCACTCGATATCATCCCTGTGTCTTTGATCGAACAACATACTATTCCGTTCAGTTTCTAAAAGAAATTCTATACGAACTCTTTTTATGATATATACACATAAGCTTTTCTTAAATTTCTAATATCTATTTATATATTTATGTATATGTATTTGTACCTTTCATATGAGATAAGAATTTTTGAAATGTAACTATAGTATCTTATCGTATATCGAGCATATTGAATATTAAAAATGGTAAAGTTTCTCGTCGAGAAAACAAAAAAATGCAATATTTTCTAAATGTCCATCAAATGTTCTTCGACAATTGAATTTCATATTGAATATTTCGATTTTAAATCGGATTATTGGGTTTACAAAAATTTTTTTTCCTTTTTTCTTTCTATATAGATCATGTAAATAAACTTCGAGTGATCAAACTTGATTGTTTTGATATTGGCAAGTATTCAAGCAAAAATTATTGAGAAACGTTCACTTGGATTTATTTTAAGAGTCAACTTTTTATTCGCAAACGACTAAGGCGTTCGATGAAGTTTATAAAAGAAAATGCTAAAGAAAATAAAAACACTAACTACTTAAGATTCATCAAAGTGAGGAAAGGGAAAATGAAAAAGGGAGAGAGGATATCAAAAAAAAAAAAAAAACAAAATAAGTAAAGTAGGAAATGAACGGCTAGGAAAGCGCAAAGATTTGCTTCTGGTTTCAACGTTTGACGAAAGTTACTTATAAAGAAGTAATGAAAGAAAGAAAAAAAAATTATACAATATAATAAGAAAAAAGAAAATATGCTTGACGAGATATTAAAAAAGAAAAAAAATTATTTATATTTTCATATATATATATATATGTATCTCGAATTCGAACTCGGATTTCAAATTGATGTCGGAGGGTGCATTTATAAAATTCCCGCATGAAGCTACTACCCTTATAAACATGTATACATATAATATAGATAATTTATAAAAAAAAAAGAAATTATGTAACCTCGAATACGATTTATTATTTAGAGAAAAAGGGCTACAGTTTGAGAAGATGATTTTTTATTTATTTATTAAATAATTTATAAATAAAAATAACTAAGGGATTCATTTATAAATCCTCTCAGAAACTATTACCCTTATACATATATAGATACAAATGATACATACATACATAACAAATAAACATGTTTAAATATTCTTAAATTTATTTCAATAAAACACACACTCCTTCTTTCTCCTAATTGTCTCATTATTTTATTATCTACTTCTCGTTGACAACATTTTATAAGCTCGAACATTATTTTTAAGAACCCCAAAGCATTCTATTCGAAATTAATCACACACAACTCTCGATATAATCTATAGTATTTTTAAGTTGAGTCTTTTATTGGTACATACAAGTATATGTTATGATCATTGTATATATCTTGAAAAAACCTTGACAAAATAACATTAAATAAAACTTCTTCAACTCGACCATCACTCTAACACACACACAAATTTTTAAATGTTTTTTCGTTTGATATAATACATACAATGTCCGCAGTAATATATTGACCATATAATATATACACAAACTATGTATTGTATATACGTGTTTCTTCTTCTTCTTCTTATTAGTTTTCAAAAGATCATATTCTTTCTTTTATTTATTTATTTTTTGTATTTTTTCTCATTTTATATTAAGACAGTCTTTTATTTTCATCGTTGATGTTTCCAACGGTAGGAGCTTTGATTCCCAGTAAACAAGGTCAGTGTATGATCTGTCAGTAGATTGAAACTGTACTTGCAACTAGGCTGGACGTTAAGTAGGCTGGACATTGGCCAGCATTTACTCTTTCTCCCTCTATCAACCCTCAATTCTCTTTCTTTCTCTCTTGCTTGCTAGTTCAATCTCATTGGATCAACTATTCATACACTATAATAGGAAGCCAACTTTCTTTACAATTTTCATCCTTCAAATGCAAACTTTACATACGATTCCTTTTGTTACTGACGTTTCTGCAAATTATTTTGATCATTTCGAACCATCTCGAACATGTGTTTCTAATCATCTGTTTGGTTAAATTGATATATACATGAAATGTATTTTTATGATTATTTTATTTTGTTTTATTTTGTGCATAAATTTGTACCTTTTATTAACAGAAATTGATTGTAATCGTATTATATAATATAATACTTGTAACATAATATTTTTTTTTACAAATAATATAGATTATCTTGAATAGATGGAAATATGTTTTAAATATTTAGAGCGAAAATTTGATTTACCGATAAAAAAATATAAAACAGGTGGAAATGATTTTCACGAATTTTCTTTGCATTCAATGATGTGTTATAAATTTCTAGGTCATATGTATACATGCATGTGCATGCACAAACCTATACACATATGTATGGATATGTTACACTGATTTCCATATCGTCCTATAGAACAGATTCACAATTGATCTCGGTTTAAATTTATGATGTCAATACGTGTTTCATGTTTATACTTAACTTACATTGTTTTTATGTATTACTTATATTATGTGTACGGTTATAAACAGTGTTCACAGCAAAAAATTAAATTTAAAATAAATAATATTAATTATTAAGAATTAGTCAAAATTATTTTAATCTAATTTTAATAATTATTACGTTGACCAATAAATTTATGGAGTTTCTTCATCTGATAATTATTAGAAACAACGATTTCTAAATTGACGTCATTCGAATAGGGTGATTAAGAGGGTGAATAATTGAGGGTAGTTCCTTCTATGATTATCATCAATTAAATATTTCATTTATAAATTTGTAAACCATGATTTTCTCTAATTGGGTCTTTAAACGAACATAGATTACTTCCTTTTTGTTTGTACAATAACAACCTGTCTGGATATATCTTCCATATACGACAAGTCACAGGAGTATTCGTAATCCCTGCTGTCAATTTCAAACAATCGATATTTGTTTTTGCTGCAATGTTCCAAAATTCTTCTACATAGAGAAACATATTTTATGATAATTAAAATTTTTTTAATTGATGAATTTGAAGAGGAGTATAATTATTGTAAGAAAAGTAAAATTGATCTCATTAAATTATGCATAATCTTCTTAAAAGTATTATAAGAAAAAAAAAAAAGGAGAGTCAATTAAATATTATTTACAAAAATATTAATATAGTATTTTTTTATTATATATTATTTAATTACGAATACTCTTGTGAGACTATATATATATAATTTTCTTATTATTTATGTCGAATTATATTTCTCTATAGATAAAATGTTCTTTTGCAATAAAATTTATTTCAATTAGAATTCAATTTATGTCATTGCATTAAAATCAAATATCAATTGTTTTAATTTCACAATGGAGGTACGAATATTCCTGCAATTCGCAGTTTATTTCACAAACTATTATTTTTGATTACTCTGTATAGTAATCGTACATATATATACAATTCTCGTGTTAAATTAATATAGAAGTAGAATAGTATGTGTTGATCCCATCTTGGCAAGGAACGCTCGTGTGGAATCGTAATAAAGACGCTTATTATCATTATCAAGGTCATTATTATCATATCCTTATTATATGTCTTAGTCATGCTCTAATTTTAATAAATATTTGGAGAAAATTCATGGGGTAAGGAATTATAGATCTAAACGATTATTACGAATAATAAATTCTAAGATACTAATTTAATCATGTATTTGTTTGAGTTATAGTTATATCTAAAAAAAACTTGAGAAGGGGTGGCATACTTTATATATTTTATATATATACAAAATCTCTTATTACACAAATCCTTCAAAGAAACAAATTTTTATTTCAGATAATAAAATTGTTTTCTTCTTTGATTTTTTTTATTATTTGTTTATATATATACTAAAAAATTAAGCGCAACACATTGTCGTGTGATCTTCAAAATATAAGCTTATATTTTAGGTAATAAAATTCGTACACATCGTTTTGTTTTATTTGAATTTCTTTTTTTTATTTTTTCTGGCAAAGTTCCATCTGGTGCCGAATAATAAATTTACTTTACGGTAATTATGACCATTTGGTCACAGATGTAAAAACGTTATATTGAGTCTTAATTTGTGTATTCGAGTATTTCATTTTTTGTTGACTTTGTTTTTAGTTAATATACTGAAGGGTTGTTAAGTATAATATATATTTGACTTATAAATGTTTTTCAAACTCTGTTTTTCTTTTTTAACAAATTTACTCTCTTATAAAAATTGTTACAATTATTATTAATAAAAATAATGTGTAACCCAGTATAGTAAAAATAAACAATCCTAATGAACAATCATATTAATGATTAAATTATTTTGATAAATTGTTATATATCACTGACGTAAAAAGTCAAAACAAAGAATAATCCAGTGTTTTCGTTTATTGGCGAATTAACGTGTGTTCCCCACTTTTTATTTCTGATTCGAACAAGTTGGTGTAACACGACGAGTTACGGTGAAAACGAATAAAAGCAAGGTAAGGGGAAGATAAGGGTGAACTGCTACCCCCTGTCTTCTTTCCTTTTCTCTCCTTTTTTCTTTTTTTCTTTTCTTCGTCGTGAGTAAAGAGAGAAAAAGAATAAGAAAAAGATAAAAAGAGAGGGATATAGAAATAGGTCAACCCCTTGAGCGTGGCGACGACTAGGACGACGACGATGACGACGAGGAGGACTGTCATGGCGACTGTGGCGTCGTCGTCGTCGTTTCTCAAAACGATGGAAATTCAAAGGCTTTAAAGCAGAGGGAGAAAATAGGTCGGTCCTCTCACCGCCCCTAACCATATACTATATGTTACATAGACATCTGTATCGTATAAGAAAGAGAGAGAGAGAGAGAGAGAGAGAGAGATAAATCGTATGGGTATTTTATTTTCTTATGATTTAGTTAAAAAAAAAAAAAAAAAAAAAAACAAGGAAATTATTTTCATCGATAACCCACGACGCTTTAGTTTTGTTTTTGTAATTTTTCCTTATTTTTTTTTTTTTTTATATATATATTTGAATTTTTTTCATATTAATTCATAGATTTTTCGTGATCTCTAAAGGGTTAGGGAAAGCTAGCAATACCTGGCGGTTCAGTGAATGCCTATTCGATTGAGCGTCGTTGAATTATCATTATATCAATCATTATATCATTATAATATATATATAATAATATTATTATATCAATAATTATATCATTGTATATATAATCATTATATCATTATATTATTTGGCACTTGAAAATCATTATATCAATCATTATATCATTATAATATATAATTATTATATCATTATATTATTTGGCACTCGAAAATCATTATATCGATCATTATAATATATATATATAATATCATTATATCAATAATTATATCATTATATCATTTGGCACTGCAAAAAGTTCACGTTCGCTTTTTATAATAGGTACACTTTTAATAGATACTAACGCATACACATATTCTTCGATATTTTATATTTATATCCTGCTCTAATCCTCATCCCTCTCCTTCCTCCTAATTCTAATTTTATTTTCTTATAAATATATATCGCACAATTAAATATTTATCTTAAAAATTTAAAAACCACGACGTTCACATTACATACACATTAGTAGTATACATTTAATACTTTTCTCTATTTTATCTTTTAATATCTTTTCTCTTCTATATATTTCTTTATTTTTCTTTTTAACACACACACACACACACACACACACACACAGATACATACGCCTTCGATATTTTCTAGTTTTCTTTCTTCGATCTTTATACCACACTATTCCTATTGTTTTTCTTTTATATATATATTGATATATATATGTATACATTTTTTTTCATTCATTTTTATATCTCGAAAAGAAAATATGTACTCTCACCTTTCAACGTTTAGAGATATTTCACCGCTTTTCGAATAACCTACCACGAGCGGCAACGGGTTCCTGAAAGGAATTCACCAAAAAGAGCAGTGACTTTGTTTTCTTTCACTCTCTCACTCACTCTCTCTCTCTCTCTTTCTTTCTTTTTGTTTCTCTTCGTTCTGGATCGGACGGATCCTTCTTTTTCTTGGTACTTATCCGACGTTACTAACGCACGAGTTCTTCCTTTATCTCTATCTCCATCTCATTCTCTTTTCCTTTATCTATCTATCCATCTATCTTTCACCCCCATCCCAAACACCCCAATTCCAACCCCCTGCATCTTCGTATCCGCACCACCCCCAACCGCCACCACCTGCATTCCCAACCAAGGTGTTTGTTTCTTTCTTCTTCTTACCTCCCCCTCCCCCTCTCCCCACCACTCTTTCTCGTCCTATCTCTATCTCTCATTTTATTTGTCTTTTCATTTCGGGTTTTTTTTTCTTCTTCTTCCCCTCTTTCCTTCCCTTCATTCTTTTTCTTCTCCATTCATTTCTATTCTTTTTTTTTTTTTTATTTTTCTTTTTTTTTTATTATTATTATTCTTCTCATTTCCTTTTCTTTTCGTTTCTTATTTCAACGACTAGCAAAGATGAGGAAGACAACAAGAGACTTTGCAATTAATCGGAGACCCTGGTCTTTCGTAATTAAGAAACTTCGTCTTGTTTGTCCTTACGTATATCACGTTAAAGTATTTAGAATGAAACATGGGATTACTTTAATTCTCGAGCGTGACTGAATTTATCCTTTTCTTTATTTCTTCCTTTCTTTTTTTTTCTTTTTTTTTTTTTTTTTCATCTATCTGTCTATTTGTCTTTCTTTCACTTTCTATTTATCTGTGCATTTGTTTTAAATCTCGTTTTGATAGATTCGAATAAATGAAATTTTATTACGAAAAAGAACAATATGATTGGTAAAAATAAAAAAAAAAAAATAAAAGCAAGATTTGCGATGCTCGTGAACACCGCATAATTTAACAAATGACACAAAGCTAATTGGAAAGGTTTTTAATTTGAACATTTGGATTGCTAAAAAGATTTTTGTCGATGAAAACAATTCATGCAATTGCGGATAAAAATGGAAATATAATTTGGCAAATTGGCAATCGTGATATCTGTAAGAAACTAAACGTTTCCTATTATAATAAACAATTTGAGAAATCTATTGGAAAAGATTTGATAGAAATTTATGAACAATAACTCGATTCACACATTTAACATTCACAAATACGAAAATATAATATTCGATCCGATATATATATATAACGTTAAATAATAATATCATTTTACATTTGAATTTGTGAATTTATATATTTGAATATAAATATATGAATACGCATATAAACACGTATAATATTTCTATTTTTCTCTTTAACTTAATTTAAACCCAATGTACGTTCCAATAACACTGTTTAGAGTTAAACTGACGACAAGAGAATAAAAACCGAGATGGAGAGATAAAGTTTATGGTATTCAAGTCATCCCTCTCCCTCCTCTCTCTTTCTTACTCACACATATACATTTTTATCACACTCTTTCTCTCTTTCTCTCTCTCTCTCTTTCTTTTACCTTCATCTTTGTTACGTGTCAGCTCTTGGCGACGACGACGTCTCGAAGTCACCCAGCTAGCTCTATTTCTCTTTTCTTTTCTTTTCTTGTCTTATTCTTTTCTCTACTCAAGACCTAAAGAGTAAGAAAGAGAGAGAGAGAGAGAGAGAGAGAGAGAGGGAGAGAGAGTAGTATTACTTTCAAGACTTTTAGTATGACACCCTCGCGTTGCTGCTACAAACACTTGCCCTCCATTTCGCTTCTCTAGAATCTACATCACGTCGGAAGGGGTGTGTTTCCTACCGTCGTGGATTTGGATCGGCTTCAGGGGTGTGTTGGATAGGATAAGAAGGAGTGAAACGTGACCGTATTACTCGGAAAAATAGTATGACGAACTTTTAAATGCTAGTTACACATTTTACTTTATCTTTCAACATTGTCATTTATTTTTATCTCCTTTTGTTTATCCAATTTTAAATTTACTAATAAATAATTGGAAGGTTATGAATATTTAGGCTAACAAACACTAGTCTAGATTGAAACAGTTTTGTTGAGGAACTTAAATAATAACGATCAATTTAACGAAGTTTAGATGTTTTGTGTTTTGAATATTAATAATAAAAAGAAAAATGTATGTCTACTCAATGAAAAAAGACGCTGAACTGTAAAGATTAAGGTAACATGTAAAAAATTATTTATTCATGTATGTCGTAATATAAGAAATAATAATAAAATAAAATTTCTAGTTGCTGAAGAAGTCCCAATAAAGGGACGAAACGTCCAACTAGATCAAACATAGTTCTACTTCTTTCATGTCCAAGTTCCCTGTTAAATTTCATCATTAAAAAAAGTTATGAATAACAATTATGATGATAATGATGATGATGATTATTAAAATTACGTCGAATATATTTATGAATACAATAATTAAGAGGAAACATTTCAGTTTTATTAATGAAATATTTTTAATTGTCTAATCGAGATTACAAAGATCAAGATAATATCTAATTGATATTTTATTATGCAAAAATTAAGAGAATACATTTTTAATTTAATAATGAATATTTTCTTTTTTTTTTTTAATAAAAAAATTCACATTCATCGTATAAATCTTATAATTTAAAGTATTAATCAAAATAAAAATAATTAATTTGTAAATTAAAAGAATTATCAAGGAAAAATATATAAGTATGTTTATATATAAAGGAAGCTTAAAGAGAAGGTCTTATTTCTATTTTCATGTTTCTCGTTGAAGCGTTGGACTGTAAACCATTTTCAACTAATATTACTATGAGCGACTTTGTACTGGTGTACGAGGAAGACGAAGAAGCTCGAGTTTACGGAAAACTTATCTACATATATAAGCATACACATATGCATGTATATATATATATATACATGCACACGTATGCATAAATATATATGCATACGTCGTAAAATTATATTTACGAGGAGAAGTCAATTTTATATCTCACTGTTTTATTTATCTTCGTAAAAATAAAACAAAAAGAGTAAGAGAGAGAGAGAGAGAGAGAGAGATGAAGAGAAAAGAAAAAAAGAGATCATTTTAAATAATTTATTATTTATTAAACTATATATCATTATTTATACGCAAATATGTGTGAATTTTGTTATTTTAAGCTGAGTTATACCTTCTTGACGTCAAAGAAAACTCCTGACGCTACTTAAAAGTTGCGTCAAAAGAAAACTTTTCTTAATACGTGTTAGTTTCTCCAAATGCCAATTCCTGGTGTTAACCACTTAAATATAAATACGATACACATTTATTATACTTACATTCATTTTACACTCGTTAAGTTCGAAAATAAATGATTTATTAATGAACAAACACTAACATCGTTTGAGTTTGAATTCGTTTTTAACTAATAATAAGTGTAAATACAGTATATTTTGAGTATAATTTAATGTGCATACTTATTTAAAAATTGTACAAATTGCATATCGTAATCTCTGGACAGATTAACATATACTCATATAGAAATATAAATGTATGGTAGTGTAGGAAATAAAATAAAATGATGATTGATAAAAGTATGAACTAATTTATGGTACATTTGGCTTTATGTATTCATTATTATTTATTTTTATTTACAAATATATGTATATATAATATTATATTAAATATTTATATGTTTTTAATATCTTCTTCTTCTTTTTTTTTTTCTTCTATAGACTTTCTGCGTGGTGTCGAAGAGATTTCGAAAAAATTACATCCATAGGTTCACTGCAACCAATAGTTGGTTTCTATTTTCCCCGTGGAATCCTATAAGACGGTGCTGCATCTTCCTGAGTACTAATCAGTACTTCGATTACATGGTCATGGCTACTATACTACTTAATTGCGTCTTCCTGGCCATGACCGAAACCGTCGAAGAAGCCGAGTAAGTATTATTTTTCAATTTTATTAGATTTTTTCCTTTAGAATAAATTATGCTTTACAAAATATATTAAGTTGGTTAATAAATACGTGCAAATTTTGCCGTATAATTTAATAAATATACATATAATGTAATGCTGTAAATAGTGCATCTTTGTAATTTCTTTGAGAAGTTTTGGTAAATATTTTTTATACTAAAAGTGAATAAAATTTAATGTAACTTATATTAAATTAAAGTACACTCCTTTGTCTACGCGCAGAATACTATATCGAGTTATAAAATATATATTATTATTGGTCTGAAAAATAATTTCAAACGAGATCAAGTCATATCGTTTGATGATGCACCAATGAATGAAAGAAAGAAAGATAGAAGGAAAAGAGAAAGAGTTTTTTAATGTTAACTTTTGCAAACATTTGTTCCAAAGGTTAACTTCTTTTATTTTTTTTCTTTTTTCTTTTTTTTTGATAAAATACACGCGTCTATCCGTAGGGTTTCTTTTGTATGCCGATCATACTTTTGTAAAACTGTCTTCTCTATCAAAAACGTCTGTCTCCATTTGAAAAGAACGTTAAGCGTTAAATCGTACTTTCTCTTCTTTATCTTTCTCTTTTTCGAGAACGAAATTTCAAATACTTTTTGAAGAAGAACAATTTCACCTTTTCACAGCTTTCGTAGCTCGCTTTATTCTGATGAACTCATGTTTCTTATTAGCATGTACTTATCGTTTTTGGTTTTAAAAGTTATCCACACAAAAGTATATATTATACTTTCTTCAGTTATGTGATATTTGATAGGAAACTATTATACTTATGATTTATACTTTCGTTGATATATTTTATATTCATCGAGATTTTTCTTTAACTCATTTTGTATCATCGTTATTCAACATTTTTATAGTATTATTTTTATTATTATTATTCATATTATTTTATACTTTCGTTGATATATTTTATATTCATCGAGATTTTTCTTTAACTCATTTTGTATCATCGTTATTCAACATTTTTATAGTATTATTTTTATTATTATTATTCATATTATATGTATTAAAATTCTTAATGATTAAGTTTAATTAAATACATGTACTTTAATTTTTTTAGAAAAAATGAAAACTCATTAAAATATTGTAATCTCATCAATAATATACTTCTAATCACTGTCATCAAATTTGTATCAAAATATTGCATCGAAAACTTGTCATTTTTATAATAACATTTTATTCATATCATAATCATTAATGTTTCCTACATTGTCAAAAACCACTGGGTATTGTGGCCTATGCCTAGGACAAGCTCACATTCCCTGAAAGTCCTACTTTCTCTATAACATTTATACTAACATCATTGTAATCATAATCATCAAATTTGTATGAAAATATTTTACAATAAAATTACTTAAAAACGTATTTTTGTATTTTTATAAAAAATAAACGCATAATTTAATTTACTTTTGTTTATTATTTTGACAGATATATCTTCCTAGCCATATACACGGCGGAAATGGTGATAAAATCAATAGCTAAAGGATTTATATTGAACAAGTACACCTACCTACGAAATCCCTGGAATTGGTTGGATTTTGTGGTGATAACTAGCGGTTACGCAACAATCGGTATGGACGTTGGAAATTTGGCTGGCCTTAGGACATTCAGGGTGTTGAGAGCATTTAAGACTGTATCCATTATGCCAGGTAGGTAAGATTACTATTATTTATAAAATAATTTTTTTATAACATAAGAACAATTTTCGCAGATAAACAAAAATTTATTTTACATAACAAAATATCACTTTCCTATTTTTTAAATTCATTTTCAAAATTTTTTACATTAACTCGTATAGTAATAACAAATTTAATTTTTTTGTATCATTAATTACAAACAAGTTTGTTTTAAGTTAATTTTTTTTTTTAAATTAATTTTCTTTACAAATTTTCTGAAAGTTTACTAGAATATATTTTAAATGTATACAAAAAATTGTTACCTAATTACAAAGTAATTAAATAATTTTGTAAAACAATTATTTCATTTTCGAGATTACATAATTCGAATTTTGTTTGTACAAATGTGTAAACAAAATTACAATATAATTTATAAAAATTGTAAAAGTATTTGAAAGAAATATAATACATGTTTATAATCATTTTAAAAAAAAAATAATGCAATGTCCCTCGGCTAGAAATTTTTAGCACAATCTTTATATCTGTCTGTTAGTTGAACGTAATTAATGTCCTTGGAATGGAAAGGATCGTTAGTTGCATCCTCCAGTCGTTGCTTTTAAATAGAAATGATCTGTTCTCATCTCCGTCGAGTTTAAATATATATAAAAGGGCTAATGTTGATTTATATACACATATATGTACATATGTATATACGAATTAATCGATCAACGAATAGAAAAAGAAAGAACACGTGGATACACATATACTAACGCATATATACATATATATGCACATCCTTAAATATGTATTTAGAAATCCAGGACACATATGCGGGTTGTGTACACTTATTATTAATTGCAATTTCAAATCAGCCGTATCACGTCCATCGAGGCTTGACTAATTCACAAATTTCCATTGGCGATTCCAGCGAAATATCTTCCGATAAAAGCCGTTTCCGTTGGATAAAACGATTCATTCCATCGTCAGATTTCAATGATAAAATTCGAATCGGCTTGATCGTTGAAATTTATCGATAAACGAAAACCAAAGAAACGTTTTCCAATACCCGATTTATGTTTCTTACTTCTTCTTATTTATACGCGTGTCTGTGTATAATAGTATTATTAAAATAATTTAACTAATAATTATTAGAACAATTATTATAGATACATAAAATTCATGACAATATGAAAGCGTTTAAAAAAATAATTAAACCTATTTCTTATAATGGGAATATAAAATGAGAATTAGTTGAAAAATGTTATTGCTTGTTCTTTTTTTAAAATTTTAAGACTATGAAGAAAAAAATATAAATGAGTTTGACCGAGACAAAAAATTGTTTACTATTACCCACTTATAATAGTAAAAATTAAAAATAAACAAAATTACACTTTTCTTGGCACTCTAATCAAATTGAAAAATGAAATATTTCAAATTAAATTGTATGATTAAAATAATGTAACTAAAAATGAAAAAGCACATAAATCATAAGCCAATAGAATATTAATAATGATACACACACTATACAATGTATAAACTTTTGTCATTTAATTAATTCATCGTGGTGGTAACTTTTATAAATATAATTGAATAACTAGAAAACATATATGAAAATAATTTAATTCTTATATTTTTGACTAAAGTAAAAACTTGACAGAGTATAATTTAGGATATTACCACCAACATGGAAACAGTTAGGGTAGTTTACGAGAAAAGTTTCCGAGATGTTTTGGTGAAACAAAAAGGACGAAAGTTGTAATACTTACAAGAAGATGGTCAGTAAATCCCATCTCAAATGTTTTTCAAATTTTTTTCATTAAATTTATATAGAATTTGTTCGGACAAAAATTATCTGCAATCTAAAATATTGTATTGTAATAATTGTTATTTATAGAATTCGTTTCGTCAGGTTTTTATATTAAAAAATAAGCAGGTATCTTAAAGGATTGAAAAGTGTTTTTTTTCGTCAGCCCTGACTTTATCTTTTTCAGTCTTGTATTTTTTTCAAAAGGTCTGCCACTTGTTTGAAACTACTTTTACTTGCTAAGTCACCCTCCATTAACGCTGTTATTATATTAAATCGTTGGTTCTCCGTTTATTTGGAACATATTTTCGAAAAGCGTCATTTGACGATGATTAAAAAGGGAGAGGAGGAAACTTTATCAAAATTAAATGATTCAGGTTTGCGATAGGGACTTAATAGTTCATTAAAAAATTAAGCTTTAATTAAGCGTCTAATACATCGATAAGTTTTAGCATCAATTAATAAAACCATAATATTCGTACACGCGTAAATCCAAGGATTTCTTAAAAGTCATTTTACTAACATAAAAATAGAAAATATATAGATGTATTAAAATAGAATTATAATATTTAATATTTCATTTAGAAATATGAATGTTCGATTAACAAAAGGTATAGTTAACAAAATTACGTGCTCAAACGTTTGCTATAGTAGTTTCAAATATATTTGTCATCAAAAATTTATTATTTATTATAATATTTCAATTCGTTCAAACGATTTATAATTATCACGTACGTGAATTAACTTTTCAATCTGTTCGAAAATAAATTTTCTTCGATTTAATCCGAAGATACAAATTTAATTCACACACAGGCGCACGACTGATTAATTTTTTGTCGACCGAAATTTATCGACGAGAAAATAAATGAATACGAAAAATAAAAAAAGACAAATCTTGTATTATATTATCAACGTGGGATAAAATTTCAATATTCGAAATGAATTAACCGAAGCGCGTCGAGAGAGTTGAAAAAGAATCCTAACTCTCCTCCAATTTTCTTTTTTTACTTTTCAAATTATTTCCATAATATATATCTGCATATATGTCTATGCAAATGACTTGCACATATATATATATATATATATATATATATATATATCACTTTTATTCAGTTTAATTTTTATTCGCGTTCGATTCGATGAAGTGTTTGGAACACAAAATGATATTCGTCCCCAGTGGCATCTCATCTATCAGTAAAGATGGTGAACCATTACAGGACTATAATTTTCTTCTTCACCCCCCCTCCCCACTCCCTTCCTCCCTCCCTCTTCTCTCTTTCTCTTCATATATGTGTATGTATTTCTCTCTTTCTCTCTCTCTGTTTCTGTGTCTTTCTGTACATGTGTATATATGTGGGTTCACTTTCTGGTCTATGGGGACGTCAAATGTTCAATCAATTACGTTTGGATGTATATATAAGCGTGATCGTACAGTGTGCGAGTAATGCGCGTTTACACGCGGGAAATAGATAGTCGTTTCTGGCATTTGATAGATGTGCCTTTACCTTCCACTATGTGACTATCACTCTCTCTCTCTGTTTCTCTTACAACCGAGCAAGTGAACGTTCATTCTAATCGTCGTCGTTGTCTTCGTTGTCTTCGTTCTCGTCGTCACTTTGAACATAATTTATATTCGTACAACGACCGTATCTGGGTGACAATGAAATTGTTTGGAAATTGAGATTTCTCTTAGATTAGTTTTAGTCACTTCTTTTTTATTTTTGTTTGTTTTTTGTTTGATATCTTTTGTAATATTCTTCTTTATCTTTTATTCTCTATATTATTTTTGTTAATTTTAAAAATGTAATATACATATTGGTTTTATTAAATAATATATATAAAAAAGAAACTTTATATGATGAGCGAAGAGTAGATTTATAAATAAAGATACTTTTGTATTTTTATTTTTGTTTATACGTGTTTGATTTGAAATTATTAGATTTTTGTTTCACGAGTAATTAATAACGTCGATTTCGTTCGTTTATTTAACAAGGAAATAATGTTTCTTTTATAATCCTCTCTTTCATACTTCTCTTTCTTGTATTTTTATCGATTTATTTATTAACAAAGTTATTTGATTTGGAAAGAAAACAACATGATGTAGTTTCTAATATGTATATTATATTTTTAAGGATTTCTTTTTACTTGTGAATTTTTCCTATCCCTTTTTTTTGGTTTTTTTTTTTCTTTCTAGTATATTGGTTCATCCATTAATCAATTTGTTTAATTTAGAAAAAGAAATGTGTCGTCAGATTAGGGAACGTTCGTATAGATTTTTTTTCCTCTTTCACGTAAACTTGTGTTTTTTTTCTCTCTCTCTCTCTCTCTCTCGTTTAATCTTGTCGTCGTCAGTTTGAAACGTAATTTATATATTCGTACGCGACGACCGTATCAGAGAGACAATCAAATTGTTTTTTGGGAAATTGAGATTTCTCTCAGCTTACACTAAAACTTTATTTCTTTTTGTGTCTATTTTATTTCGCGTTAATCTTGGATAATAAATGTTCTTCATTCGAGTTACAAATGTTTCATCTGGTTAAATATTTCTTTCATTCGTATACGTTTATTATTTTTATTTGCATAAAATTTATGAATTAGCAAATAAACATAGAATTTACTTTGAAAATATATAATCTTTGATGCGGATCATATTTTATTTTCTCTCTCTCTCTTTTTAATCAATCAGCAGTTAGATGAAAAATACAATTTGTGTGAAACATTCGAATCCAATTAAACCCGTATATCAACACATTATCAATATATTATATATTATTTTAAGAATGAAATAGAAATTAATTAAAAACTTTAAGAGAAAAAACAAAAAGGACCAATTAGAAAAAGATATTTTCGTATTCGTAAATTGAAATGTTAAAATACAAAAAAAAAAGAAAAATATAATAATAAAAACAAATACGGTCACCCTTGACGGTTATACCAAGTGTCGCCCATTTGTCACGAATTAGCATATGCATGAATCTTTCAGCACCTTAACACTCTCTGTCTGAAATTTTCCTAACGTAAAAAAGACCAAAAAAAAAAACAAGAAACAACAGGCAAAAACATAGAGAGACAGAAATAGCTTCAAAAAAAAAAAAAAAGAACCAGAGAAATACTAAAAGATCTCTCGGAAGAATTTCCCCCCCCCAAAAAAATAGGAGGCAAAACGAAAAACCGGAAAATAAAGCAGCAGAATTTTTCAATGATATTATTTTCAAATATTGCGTTACGTACAAAATGATATTATTTGTTTTTTTTTTCGCGAGTTTATTAACATCCAACTATGTTGAGATTTAATATCTAGTTGCAATAAATTACGTTTACGTGCACTTAAATTTGCAACATTGTATGAATACGTTTAAGGAAAACGTTGGATCGTTGATTAAATGAGAATAACGAGAAAGTGATGGATAGAAAACGATTGGGAATGGTAGTGAGGGCAGGGTGGGGGTAGGGGGTTGAAGTGAGAGAGCGGGTAGGTAAAGGGGGTGGCTTAATGCGGTGCTGCTGTTACTGGTTGCTGATGTTGAACGGAATCTTCCTGCTTATCCCTGTGAAATTCACGTCCCTGGTAATTACTATAGTCTCTCTTCTCTCATCCCTATATAATCCCATCCCTTATCACCCTTCGACCTCCTCCCTTTCATCCTTCTACACCTCGTCGATTTGCATTTCTTCGTCTATCTTCTTCAACATCATTGTATTTATTTCGATGTAAATTCGTCGTCGTCGTCGTCGTCGTCGTTGCTTTTCTCATCCTCCTTTTATTCCTCCACCTCCTCCACCTCCTCTCCCTCACCCTCCTCTTTCTTCTCCTTCTTCTCATTTTCGTCGAATCGATAAAACGGAAAATGTGACAAATAAAAAAAGAATAAGAGTTAGTGTGTGAGTGAGAGAGAGAGAGAGGGGGTGAGTGAAGGAAGAAGGTCGATGTCGAGCTTCAAAGAGATTGACGTAGTAATAGGAGGAGGAGTTGAGGGGGAGGGAAGAGGAGGGTGAGTTTGGTTTGGATAAAGTCGGGTTCAGTTTGCAGAAAGGCTTTGCTTTCTACTACGCGTTAACTGTAAATATTATCCTTTTTAAATATAAGAGTAAATGAAGAGAGTGAGGTGGGGTGGGAAAAATGGTGGGCGGTAAGAGGGAGGGGGAGAGGGTGCGTGTACATTAACGCGAAGAGATTATTTGTTATCTTTATCTCTGTCTATTCTATCTTTATTTATTTCTATCTCACTCGTTCTTAATACTCTAATCGTCTCTACTCATAAAGATCTTAGGTAATATATATTTTTTCGAAAGAAAGAAAGAGAAAAAAAAAGAAAAGAATTTAATGACATGAAATTATCCGATTACGTGCGACACGAAGAAGATGGAGGATAAATTAAAAAAAGAAAAAGAAAAAAATAAGAAAAGAATGAAATTTAATATTAGTTTTTTAAAAATCAACAAGGTAATATTATAAATTTGCAACCTTGCAATTTTACAGATTTAAATTAATTCGCGAGTTGATTTGATCGTTTATCAGGATATATTGAATTTATGGATATGAATTTTCTTTCTTTTTTTTTTTCTTGCAAGAAAAAATATTAAATGATATTATCCGATTATGTAAAGCATGTGATAGGATGTTGGAGAAATAATTAATGTTAGTTTAAATATTATAAGTTCCTGATTTTCTTATTAGATATTGTTTTTATTATCTCTTTAATAAGTTTAATAATATTTATGTGCGAGTGTGTGTTTCCGTGGAAAAAGTTTTATACATATTATTAATTCTATATTTAAATTCTAATCATAAAACATTTTTTCCAAAGATTTTAAAATAATTTTCACAATTTAATTCATCTCTTAATGAATATAAGAATTAATAATAATATTTTTTTTAAATCATTAAACTTCGTACAAACTATCGTTTCTATTATTTATTTTATTTATGTGTGTGTGTGTGTATGTGGAATGATTTTATTGATACTATTAATACCCTCTCTATTAAAACTTTAAATAATATGTTTATAAAATTTTCAAATAAATCAATTAAAATTTCTTATATATTTTCTTCACAAGTAAATAGTGAAATTATCCGATTACGTGCAGCACGAGGAACTTATTGTTAGAAAAAAATAAGAAAAAAAAGAAAAAAAAAATGAAATTAATATTAGATTTAATAAATTATCAAGGTACTTCAGAAGTTAACGTTCATATTACTTAACTAGACTAAACAAATGTGTTATATATACCGATTTAATCTATCTTTCTCTTTCTCTTCTTAAGTATGTGCTTGGATTATCGTAAAAGATAAATCACGGGTTGAAAGGAGTACAATAAAGAGTGGTATAGTGTTAAAGTTAATTTGAAGTAAAGAAACATGAACATGAGACATCTACTTAGCTAACAGATCCTATCTTATAATGCATTAAGGAACCTGATCTTTCGAAGATATACACACACACATACACACACACATATACATATACAGTGAGTCTTTTCATTTCATATTATTTATATCAAATTATACTTCTCTAACAATAAAATATTCTTCTGCAATAAAATAGATATCAATTTAAATATTTAACCCTTATTTTATTATACAAATTTTAACGCGAGTATCATTACAAATAAATTCGTTCGTATTGTCGTATCATTACAATTCCTAAATGGATCGATCGTTCATATGATATAATAAATTTAGAAACAAAAACTATGTGTTTATTCGTTTAAACGCCTTCCCAATGAACATTATCAAATCTCACGATAGAGTTTCTTTATTGATTTAAAAAATTAAATTACATTTTCTATGAAAATTAATGACTTTGAACGTATTCATAATTTTACTATTTATCTTTTGTACATTTATATATAATCTCATTATTTTTTGTAAAACAATTATATATATATATACAAGATACTGTATATTTATATATAATAAGAGATATATAATAATATAATTATATATAGTAATACAATATATATATATACAATTATATTATACATTTATATAATAATATATATATATATAGTTAAATTTTGTAATAAAATTATTTCGGTTAAGATCTAGAGGATTTTTCAATATTTTAACTGAAATATACAATTTAACGCTGACATATGTATAAATCTATAGACTTATATATCTAATAGATACATATATATATATCTGTAAGGATTCGATAGTATTTTGAGGAACAATGGATAGCAGCACAGTGGCCACTCGTGATTTTATCTTGAGTCGACTTTAGACTCGTTCAATGAATACCTTCTAACGACTCCTTTCAAGTGAAAACTATACTGAACACACTCGGAAGAACGTTGTACCTACTCACCTAGCTACCTTCATACCTTTTTTACCTTCCTACCAACCCTTGATCGATAGAATCGTTCTTTAAGCAACTCGTTAACTCGTTTGAGAAGAATATTCTATGAAAGGTTATTGTAATACCTGTAATATTACCTATTTTTGTGCTGTCGAATCAAAGTCAATCACGCTAAACTTACTATCCTTTCATATATTGTTTGTATATATATATATATAGTTTGCTTTTTAATTGGATTATATTATATGTGCTATTATATTTAATGAGATTTTGTTTAGGTGTGCATATACGTTTAAATATACGTACAGGATTTGTTGAGTCTAAATTAAGCGTGACTAAAGTTTTCAAGTAATTTTTATATTTTATTTATCTTGTGTTAATTAGATTTAAGGATTGTCATTTTCTAATTTGATGATAATATAATAATATAAACACATGTATACAACAAAAATCAAAAGTTTAAAAGTTTTTTTTCTCAAAAATGGTTTCGCGTTAGGTTAAAACACTTTACCACGATAACACCCTAATAGTAAATTACCAATATACCAAAGTTCTTTTAAATCTGTGGATATCCCAGTGTAATATCCTCTTGTCAGATATTTTGTTCCTGACTTTAAAATGAAACGATTAATTCTGATCTAGCTTGAAAATCAACTCATAGTTCCTGATCTTTTAAAACCTATCCCAATTTTATTATCATCCCCTCTCCCCCACCATGCCCCTTCCTTCTTCCTATCGTCCTCATTTTTTCTTTGTTAAACTTCATCGAATCACAAAACGAATTCCCCAAGTGATCGATTAATCAAAATGTCACTGACACAATTCAGGTGAAGGGAAGAAGCGTGGTTGAGTTAAACGAGAGTGGTGGTTTGTTAAATGAGGAAGAAGATAACTTGTTCTATTATATATTTACGTTCGATAATTTTATTTATGTTACAGGCTTAAAGACTATTATTAACGCGCTCTTGCACAGCTTCAAGCAACTAGCCGAGGTAATGACACTTACGATCTTCTGCCTGATGGTTTTTGCCCTGTTCGCTTTACAAGTTTACATGGGTGAACTTAGGAACAAATGCGTGAAGCATCAAGAACCAAACACCACGCAGATTGATTGGAAGGAGTAGGTTTTTTTATATGATTATAATCGTTAAATTATTATCAAATAATCATATAACATTGTTGTTAAATGGTATCAACAAAAATTATAAGAGTACGAAATATTTAATAAAAATAAAAATATTGTCATATTATATTTGATATAATTTGATATTAATATTTGGATTATTGAATAATTTGTTTATTTGTTTATATCATTTTGAAATAATATTTATTTATTTTTAACGTAATTGAAATGTTACGTGTACGCGGCTTGTGGGTGTGTATAATAATAATTATACATATGAGATTTCTTGCAAATTTATACAAGTTTGTGGTCAGATCTGTGATTAAAATCTGAAAATATATTCTACCGACAAAGGATTCATTTTGTAGTCTTGGGTAGATTCTATAGTATACTCGATCTAATATATCCCATGTGTTTAAATAAATTCTAACGTAAAGATATTTACGTAATAAACGTACTCTTCTCTAATCCCCAGTACGTGCAACATAGAATTACTTTGAGTATAAACAATCCCTAGAGATTCATTAACGATGGCTACTCATCTTGATATATATATATATGTATATATTTGTGTATTTATTTACATTCTCTAGTTAAATGGCCAAGCTGTGAAACTATTAATTTATTTGCAAGATACCACGCAGACAAGAACAAAGCTGTGAGAGTTTGAGAGTTTGAGAGACTATTTGTCTAATATACAAATTCACTTGAATATAAATATAAACAATACATATTGGTGGAGTTTTATTTAAAAGTTTTTTAATAAGTTTTGTAACTTTAGAATTTAAAGCAAAATTTGATGTGAAAATATTTGAGAAAAATATGAATTATTTTTTTAAAAATATTATTTTAATAATCATTCACCCTGTGTATTATTAACATGTTTTAATAATAGTTGTGTATTAAAAATTATGATGAAAAATGAAAAGAGAGAGGGATGAATGATATTATTGAACTTCTGTTGAAGTAGAAATGTTCTGAACGGAAATCGTCAGATAGATACTTAACGCAGTCCTTCTTGAAACCCCGTTAAAAGAATTTTTCGTATATCACCCAACAGGTGGGCTTGGAACTCGTCCAACTGGGCTTTGAACGAGTACGATGAGCCAATCATCTGTGGCAATGTAACCGGGGCCAGGTTAGTGTATTTCCGTCTCTATCCCATCATACAGACTCTTGAGATAAGCCAACAAGGTATACGCGGATATAGTTGGCTTTCCATCGACGTTTTCAAGACGATCACACTCATTTTCGGATCAGGGAATGGTAAACCTGTGATTATTGTATTTTTTTTTTTTTCATAAAAAGAACGCTTTTTGTTTTTTATATTGTCACTTGTAAGAATTTAAATTAAAGAAAATTAATTCAGAAAAAAGGTTCATACTTTATTCATATATTTATTTATTATGATTTATTATAGTAATTAATTATTGCATCAATATATAATTGTGGTGTATATTAAAAAAATGTAATAATTAAATTATATAAAATATTTTTCAACGAATATACAATTTAGAAATGTCTCATATATCATATTTATAGATAAATATATTGATTTATTCATTACAGTGTATTATAGTGATTTAATTTCATACTATTAGTAATATTTCAATAAATATTACATTCCGATATAGAACAATTCAATAAAAACTGGTTATATTAAATTATTAATTAAATTATATATTAATAAATATAAAAAACTTTTATTTTTTTAACACGCTCATAAATAATATTATCAAAAATATATATAAAAATTCGGAGATTCAATTTTCTTTTCCTGACTATACTCGTTAACAAATATACATATTTATGAGATTAAATTATAAGAACCCCTTATTTTGTAGTTTTCTTATATTTTTGAATAATTTTACAAAACAGTAATATTTTTAAGGGGAAATAGAAATGATCATTTAAAATTCGATGGTTCAAGGTAAAATAGATAATGGAACGTGGGTTCGCATAATGTCATAAGGAGTGTGTGTTCGTTGACCGAAAATTTCGATAATTTTCTAAACTAACTTAAAGAATTCTTAGTCAAATACTTCTACGTTTCGGATTCGTACGATCTATAGATCCTCTAATTGCAGACATTGTAACGAGAGCTACACCTGCCTCTGCGTTGGCCCGAATCCAAACCACGGTTACACCAACTTCGATAACTTCTTGTGGTCCATGCTCACCACGTTCCAGCTGATTACTCTAGACTTTTGGGAGGACGTCTATAACAAGGTCTTTTTCTTATTTTATTTTTTAAACATTATTTTTTTCATAATTTCCTTTACTTTATCTAACGACTTTAACTTTTCAACTTTTAAGATCTTCCTGCTCTAATTTTTTCGGATCCTTAAATCATTTTAATACATTAAAATAACTTTAGAGTGTTTCTTACCTTTTTAATCTTCATATTTGTTAAGATTCTTTTTCTTTTTACATATATATATATATATTATTTATATCATTTAAAACATTTAATACTCTCTTTCGTATGTTGAAAATATTGTATTTAAATAAAAAGTAAGTAATACAGTTATGTTTTTTAACGTAAGTATTAATGTTGCGTAGTTTTATATAATAAAACGAATAATTAAATAATATAATAGAATTACTTTTGAAACAGGTATTGTCGGCGTGCGGACCTATTAGCGTCTCGTTCTTCACGGTGGTCGTGTTCTTTGGTTCATTTTATCTAATTAATTTGATGCTAGCTGTCGTAGCACTTAGCTACGAGGAGGAAGCCGAAATTACGAACGAGGTTAGTTAGAAATATTCTATTACGATGATTTCATTATTTGCGATATAATTAACATAATTAATTGCAGTAACATATATCTTCAATTTTGTTGTCCTCTTTTATTTTTCTTACTATATACAGTGTACATATATGGTTAGATTTAACAGTGAACAAGTTCAATTTGTATTAGTAATGAGAAACAGTAAAGGATTTTCTACTTTGATCGTAGGAAAGAAGAAAGGATTTAACCGACCATCGTGACGACTCGACGTTTAGTTTCGACCCGACGAAGATCAACATTAAGACCCTCACAAAAGAAAAACAGAAAAAGATAGATGCCAGGAAGGGTGTACTTTTAAGCAGTTACACGAGAAAAAAGACAAGAAGAAGAAAACGTGGTAGGAGTTCTGCGGGCCAAGAAAAAAATGGTGGCGCACGTAGCAGGTCTCCTTAATTATTTATGCATATATTAATCAAATTCTAATTATTGAAAATATTTCTTTAAAAATGTGTTTGATTTATTTTTCATTTTGTTTGATTTTGTATTAGATTAATCAAAGTATGTTTATATATATTTAAAATAACGCGACAATGATTTTATTTGTACCCAGGTCAGTTACACCAAGTCCAAGTCCAAGTCCAAGACATTCAAGTGTCAGACCATCACATCTTCCGTTACAAAATGTAACACCTAGGCCACCGGAAGGAAATACGGTGCATAGGTTAGCGCCAAATCGTGGTATGTTGCATTCGAGACAAGCAAGTAACAACAGTAATCAACAATCTTCATTGGATGATTCTGGTGTGGTCGATGATCACGACGGTGACGATGTTACGTCTGCCGAGGAACATGATAAACGTGAACATCGGGAACACAGGGTAGAAACTCAGGATAAGGATAATAATCAAGAGGATGACGAGGATCAAAACAATCCTGAATCTTCTTTACGTCCTGATTATCCAACCGCTCCTGTTACCGTTTCCGTTAAGACTAGCAATCGAGAGATCAGAGTTCTCAAGTGCAACGGCGTCAAAACGAAGAAACATATGTACGCGCTGCCTCCAGAGTACCTGTCGCATATTGTAGTTTTAGGTAACATTTACAATCATATTTTACATTTATTTATATATATTTTTCATTATTTTATATAATACCAGAGTACCCCTGTCGCATATTGTARTTTTAGGTAACATTTACAATCATATTTTACATTTATTTATATAAACTTTTCATTATTTTATATATCAATTAATTTTGAACTTAAGTAACTTGTCTTATATTTTAGTTCTTAACAAAATTTCTATATTCAAGATCAGATTAATTCTTTTCTACTTATGGTCCCTGATATTATTTTCTATTCCATATTTTATATATATATATATTGTTTTGTATTTTATATTTTATTGTTTCAGACGATCTTCCAGATAGAAACTGCGAGAAGTGCATTCAATGTTGCGTAGACTACGAGGGATGGTTACGCTTTCAAAATTGTCTATATAAGGTAAAAAGAAATAAAACCATACACAGATATACATACATAGATACACATATGCATGCATACATACATACTACATGCGCGCATACACCCAATTACACACCCCCCTAGTTGTATGAGAATGAATGAGGAAACAAAAAAAAAAAAGAAACAAAAAAGAGAAATAGGGAGAGTGAAAGCAAATTAATCAATCGGTCGATGAGAAAAACAACAAAATCCCGTTTTCTTTGGGATAGGTGGTAAGAGATCCGCTGTTCGAGTTGATGATCACCCTCTGTATCGTATTGAACACTGGTTTTCTGGCGATGGAACATCACGGTATGAGCGAATCGATACGTCAAGCATTAAACATCGGCAACAAAGTGTTCACAAGTATCTTCACGTTCGAATGCTTTTTAAAATTGCTCGCACTTAGCAAGGATTTCTTTAACAACGGTTGGAACATTTTCGATTTGATAATAGTATCGGCCTCGTTGATAGATCTGACCTTCGAATTAGTCGACGGTTTATCAGTGATAAGAGGTCTCAGACTGTTACGAGTATTAAAGTTAGCACAATCTTGGACAACGATGAAGGTCTTACTCAGTATAATCATTTCAACGATCGGTGCTTTAGGTAATCTAACATTTGTCCTTGTTATCGTCATTTATATATTCGCTGTTATCGGGATGCAGTTGTTCAGTAAGGATTACACGTCGGAGAAGTTTTATCCTGATCCTGTACCACGTTGGAACTTCAACGATTTCTTCCATTCGTTCATGATGATATTTCGTATACTTTGCGGCGAATGGATCGAACCATTATGGGATTGCATGCGTGCCGAAAAAGAGGAAGGTGCTGGCACCTGTTTCGCTATATTTCTACCGGCATTGGTGATGGGTAATTTCATGGTACTCAATCTCTTCTTGGCCTTGTTGCTCAACAGTTTTAATTCCGAGGAATTGAAGCAGAAAAAGGAGGAAGTTGGGAAGGATTCGAAATTGGCTAGATCCGTAGATAGGATACGTTCGATTGTTAAAAAGAAAAAATATCGGAAAGAAAATTCGGAAAACGAGAAGAACATGAGATTGGAACAAATAGTCAGAGAAGTTATGGATCAATCGGACAAAGAGAAATATGCGATACAAGAGACGGTATTAAGCCTTCCTAAAGACAATATTTATAACAGGTCATATCAAGAGAGTCTCAATCAACCTGTCTTCACGTACGAACCTGTATATCGTCAAGCTACGTTGACCACTTATAGTCAGAGCAGTCAAGAAACCGTTAAGGAAAATAAAAGGTCTGGGGAAAAGGATGAAAGCAATGATACAAACGTTGAAGAAAGTATTGAAATGGACGTTTTGAAGGATTCCAGTAAAGCAGATGAGGAAGTTGCTATGTTGCCGGAAGAAAAACCATCCCATCCTATACGAAAAGAGGAAAGGATAGAAAAACGACCTTGGCATGCATTGGTCAGTTACGTTGACGAGTTAACTGTCGGTGGTAGAAGAGATAGCAAAGGAAGATACATTGATGGGATGGGTTCGTTTCCCATGTTTGGTAGGAACAAAGAGCCAAAGGAACCTCAGGATTGTTTTCCACAACATTGTTATCAAAAGTAAGTTATTACTATTTATTTGACACCATTAGTTAACATATTTCTTTGCTTATTTTTTGTATTATATTTAATGGGGTCGTTCAACTTCCAATTCGTAAATCACAAGTGATTCACGTGAGATGAAATTCCTTAACTATTAGACCCTATCGTGGCTCGTAAACTGCACGGCTTTTGTTTCTTGAGTAGTGTTAACTGAAGTTTCGGGGGAGAGAGAATAAATTGATTGATGTCGAGACTCCTGTGGTTTGCGCTAAACTGAAGTTATTTATCCTGTTTCATGCTAACGACGTTATAGTTAAATTTATAGTTCGGGAGATATAGAAACTTCAATTTGACTCTATTAATTTCGTTAAAGTGCATAACGTAGCCAAACAAAAAAATTACTTTACAATTGAATATACTATGATCAAACCCGTTAACCTTAATAATGAATTGTTTCATTTGTTTATTTTCCTTATTTTTACAGATGTAGCTGTATTAATAGTTGCATCCGAACCGATGTCGGAAGAAAATGGATAAGAATCCGAACGGTAGTTTTATCGGTAGTCGACACACCTGCCTTCGAATGGATGATCCTAGTGTTGATTTTTGCATCCTCCATTACACTTTGCTTCGAGGATATATACCTGGACGATAATCCATTTCTTAAAAAAATCCTTTATTGGACCAATCTCGCTTTCTGCGCGTTGTTCAGCATCGAGATGCTTCTCAAGTGGTTGGCTTTAGGATTCTGTAAATACTTCACCAGTTTCTGGACGATCCTGGATTTTATAATAGTTTTCGTAAGTAAAACGTGAATCATTGTGCTTATTCTATGGCTACTTTTTTCGGCTGCTAAACAAAAAATTTTTTAATACCTTTTTAGTCTTATTATAAACACACAGACACATACACACACACACACACACACATATTAACGGATATAATAATAATAGTAATAATAATAATTTATATAGGCGCCAATAAAAACAAAAAGCTGAGGTGTGCATAAACAACGAGCTTGTGTCGCAGTGGCATGAGTCATTTTCATCACATTAGAGCTATCGATGTGTTATAATTGATTATTGTTTTGCTTTATTTTTTATTTTTATATAGAATATTTTAAATTATCTACACATTATTACATAGATCGACAAGAAACAAACAAATACAACAATTCTAAAACAACTTAACAATTTGAAACGTTGTTTCGGTGTTCTCTTTTTCTGTGTGTTTTATGTGATGCCTCGTGGACACAGGTACGTCAAATTATTACGCTTGATTGTTTTTCTTAACAGCGTATTATTAATTAAAAATTAATTTAATTAATAATTATTTTTATTTTAATTTTTATTTATTTTCTTTTTAATAGTTATTTATTTTAAATCAACGTGGTGCATGTAACGTACAAATATGCATGAGATATAATTGTTTATATGTTTATATTTTCTCTTTTTATTTATCTATTTGTGTCTATTTTATATATACAAAGATATATTTGTATAGTTTCTTCGTTATTGATTTAAACGATATTCATATACACGTATGCTTCATGGATACAAGTCCTCCATGGCTTTATATACATTCATCCGAAACGTCTCTGGTAATGTAAGCGTAATGTACATCCTTTTAGGTTTTTAAAGTGCGTACGAATGATTGCATTTCTTGAAAAATAAAAGTAACTTTATTTACCTTACGAAAAACTTTTCTAAGGGCTTACAACTTTTTGCAAATTTTATTTATTGCTTGTCGTGTTTGCTTGTTCACTCTTATTCTATTTTTATTTTTGTTTACGAAATATATTATATAATAATAATAATAATAATAATAATAATAATAATAATAATAATAATATGATAGGAAGGATAATATTAATAAAATCTATTTATCAATAA
>NW_014569687.1:129816-139281 GCF_001313835.1 Polistes canadensis | reverse complement strand
ATATAATATTATTATTTAATATGAAATAATAATTTTAATATAATATAGAAGAAAATTTTCTGATCTTATATTAATTTAATTAATAATATATTAATTAATGAAAAATGTTTACATTATATTTATCAAGTTATTAGCATAAAAGAGATAATACAGAAAAATGGCAATTAATTGGTTCTACTGTTATAATCTTTTAAATTAATAATAAATTAATCAATATTAATTTTCAACATTGTATATAGATCGTAGTGAACGCGTTGATGTATGCAATACCTAGTATATTCAACGTGCTCCTCGTCTGTCTCGTGTTCTGGCTTATTTTTTCGATTATGGGTGTCCAATTTTTTGGTGGTAAATTCTTCAAATGTCTTGACGAGTACGGTGAATTATTGGACATAACGGTAAGTCATTAATAGAATTATTTCTTGTCAAATATAAAACATACAATTATTACACATTAAATAGAAAAATCCATTTTTTCTTTTTCTTTTTAAATAAAAAATTTCTAATTAAAAAACAATAAAAAAAAAAAGAAGCAATATCTGATCTCTTTAAAAGCCTAACTTTATCTTCCAATACTTTAAATATCTAATTTAAATGAAAAATGTTACATTTTTTTATTTTTAAAGAATTATTAATATTTGTATATTTTATAAACGTTTCAAATTTGTTTCTTTTTATTTTTTTTTTTTAGATAATAAATACCAAGGACGATTGCCTAAATCAAAATTATTCATGGGAGAACAGTAAGATAACATTCGATCACGTTGGAATCGCATACTTGGCATTATTTCAAGTGGCCACATTCGAAGGTTGGATGGAAGTAATGGAAGATGCTGTTGATGCCAGGGGTGTAGATTTACAACCCCAAAGGGAAGCTAATCTTTGGGCTTACCTTTATTTCGTAATATTCATCGTTTGTGGTTCCTTCTTTACATTGAATCTATTCATCGGAGTGATCATAGATAACTTTAACATGTTAAAAAAGAAGGTAAGCTCGTGTTTTATTATTTTTCATCTATATTTTTCATAAATTTTTTTCTTATTCAAAGTGCCACATTTCCATAGACTTACAAGTTCTCTAATTAATATGTGAAACGTGTTAAATAATGATTATTCACTTCTTCTATACGCATAAACATTTTCTAAATGAAATATACAAATATATAATATAAATTGTGTATATTAGGCCGGGGAAAATGTTTCTTCGTGTTTTAATGCAAAAAAAACGAAACAAATTTTTGTCCCTATTTTTTTCCATCCAATTTTTTCCAAATGATTTCAAATTGTTCGATGTTTAATTCCTTACCGATATTATGATTGTTAACGTACCGGTTATGTTTAATTTTTGATCCACAATTTCATCGATCGGTTGATCAAACCGTGATGCATCTTCGGCATCCAAATTTTCTAATTAAAACGTTCAAATCAGTTTTGTATCATCAAATTTCTTCTCTATACTCTCATTTTCATTTTCGAGACTTAATAAATTATTGACCGAACAAACAAACATTGCAACTGTTTTTTTTTTTTAATTATTCTAGGACAGTGGTTTTTAAACTGTGTTCCACAGAATTCTGAGAGTTCCAAATGTTCCAGGAATTGTTGTTTAGATGATATATTACATTGTATTAATATCATTTGTCGTGTTACGAGGAAGGGTTCCATGAAATATTTCTACACTCACAATAGTTTCGTGAATGGAAAAAGTTTGAAAAATACTATTTATGATATGTCAAGTTTCGCGAGTATTTTCGGATACGATTAATATTAGCATAGTTATAGCTAATAGTTATGCAAAAAAAGTCATTTATCTGAGAAAACAAAAAAAAATACGAAGAAACTCTTTACCCAATCGAATATATTTATGTTTATAGTTAATCGTATATTAGCAATACGACACTAATGTTAAAAACGAATTTTATTTAATTTCAATGAATCAAGTAACCGTATTATCTCTTTTATTTGTTCTTCTTCCATTTCAGTACGAAGGTGGCGTGCTAGAAATGTTTTTGACCGAGAGTCAAAAACACTACTACACTGCCATGAAAAAGCTCGGCCGTAAAAAGCCGCAAAAAGTAATAAAACGTCCGATCAACCAATTCCTCGCAATGTTCTACGACCTGTCCAATTCCCGAAGGTAATTATGTGTCAGAGTTTTTCTTTTCTGTTATTTATATGTATATATATATTTAAACATTTATTATTTTATTTGAAAAATTATTTCATTATTCTTTTTTTTTTTTTTAGCAAACATCCTTTACCCGATCGCACGGTTTCGATAATTATCAACGCGAATTCTTGTTTAATTTTCAAATAATATATTTCATTGGTTAACAAATTATACCGCAATTTATTTTAATTTAAATTTAAATATTTAACATTGGTATTTTTTCTCTTCAATATCCTTAATATTTTATGTTTCATAAATAACTTTTTGCGTATTTGCAAAAATTTTTATATTATTTCACATTTAAATAAATTTATATATAAATTTATATATAAATTTATATTGTTTCTATTAAAAATCTCAACATTATTGATTTTCTAATTGTAATAATAATTAAATAACTAAAAGCGTGCGATCGAGTTGATATTTTTCTACATACTGTGATGATATTGCTTTCGTTGTTTATTGTACACACTCGTTGCACACTCACACACCCACGCATATTTTGGAGCTCGTTTAGCGGAACATACGAAGGACGCTATGCGAGCCGAAGATTATTGTCGTTCGTCAGACGAATGATCAAAGTTCTTCGGCCAACTTCACTCAAATTTTCGACTCGCAATTCATCACTTCTATATTTCGCTTGACAAGATTCAATATAAACACATTTAAAAAAAAAATAATTAAAATAATTCATCAAAACTCTTAAAAAGGATGAACAGTTGCACCGCTTATCGATAAAGAAGATGGTGGTGACTTTTTCAGGATAATCTATGGGAACGCTTAGCTTTCTTTCATTTTATATTTGATTTGAGTTATCATTTAATTTTTAAGGTCACTCCAAAAAAGAGTGGTAACACATTCCAACTGTTTATACACGTGTAACGCTACTAAACGCTGCTCTGGTTGGTTGGTTGGTTAGTTGGCTGGGTTGTTGGCTGGTTGGTTGGTTGGTTGGTTGGCTGGTTGGTTGGCTGGCTGGCTAATTTTTAAAAGCACGTACAGTGTCAAAACTAAACAAGAGATTCATTTTGTTTCAATAAAACTTATATCATATTTACAGATTCGAAATAGCGATCTTCGTTTTGATATTTCTCAACATGCTGACGATGGGAATCGAACATTACGATCAACCACATCCAATATTTTTCGTCCTTGAAGTATCTAACGCATTCTTTACGACGGTATTTGGTTTGGAAGCAATAGTGAAGATAATTGGATTGCGTTATCATTATTTCACCGTACCATGGAACCTATTCGATTTTTTACTCGTCTTAGCATCGATATTGGGAATACTTATGGAAGATATTATGATGGACTTTCCCGTGTCCCCGACGCTCTTGCGGGTGGTGAGGGTGTTCAGAATTGGTAGGATCTTAAGGCTCATTAAAGCTGCTAAGGGTATTCGTAAACTTTTATTTGCATTGGTGGTCAGTCTTCCGGCATTATTCAACATCGGAGCATTGCTTGCTTTGATTACCTTCATTTACGCCATTATTGGTATGTCAGTGTTTGGACATGTCAGGAAACAAGGAGCTTTGGATGACATGGTGAGAAAACAATAATTTTCATTAACATTTTATATCCAATTAATAATTGAATATAAATATATAAATGATATTGTTTACAGGTAAACTTTGAAACGTTCGGTCGTAGCATGCAATTACTTTTTCGTCTGATGACTTCGGCTGGCTGGAATGATGTATTAGAATCACTTATGGTACAAGCACCTGATTGCGATCCGACCCCGACCAGTAGGAAAATGAACGGCGACTGCGGATATCCTTTATTGGCAATTACCTACTTCACTTCCTTTATCATCATCAGTTATATGATAGTTATCAACATGTACATCGCTATTATTTTGGAAAACTTCAATCAGGCTCATCAGGAAGAAGAAATTGGTATCGTCGAGGATGACCTAGAAATGTTTTATATTCGTTGGTCAAAGTATGTCAAACTATTGTTTTATTTATTCTTGTTTTTTTATTTTTTAAATCTCATTGATCTAATGATGTTAAATTATTTAATAATTAAACAATGAAATATAATTGTTTTTCTTTGTTACAGATATGATCCACATGCAACCCAATTTATCAGTTTCTCGCAGCTAAGTGATTTCATAGCGAGCCTAGACCCACCTCTGGGAATATCAAAGCCCAATGTCGTAGCGTTGGTAAGCTTTAATCTTCCCATCGCGAAGGGTAACAAGATCCATTGTCTGGACATCCTGCACGCACTTGTCAAGCACGTTCTTGGACACGTTGAAGAATCCGATGATTTTCGTAAGCTTCAAGAACAAATGGACGTTAAGTTCAAGAAGCAATTCCCAACGAGAAAGGAATTGGAAATAGTGTCTTCCACCAGAATTTGGAAACGTCAGGATAAAGCTGCCAGGCTCATTCAACGTACGATTAGAGAATTTATTGCGTAAGTTATTTTATATTTTATTTTTTATTTAATTATATTGTATATATTCTCTCTATCTAAGTCAGTTTTCTGAGCGGATATTCGACGAACAAAAAATAAGAATTCCCATAATGTTGAGATAGATTTTTTGGTGGGAAATTCGCAAAACAAAAGTTTTGTTTGAGTGTTCAAATCTAACGAAGTTTAGATGTTTAGTTTTTCGAATATTACAAGAATCAAAATTAAGTTCTAGTTCTTTTTAATGTCCAATTTCCCTACTATACATATTTATTAATAATTTTATTTTTGAACGAGAGAAATAACTAATTAGAAAAATAATTATAACACAGTAAAAAACGTGTTCGCTTCTTGACTACTTCTGACTGCTTTTTTAGGTCTTTTGTACCTTTATTCGGTTTTTGTCTATCACTATTCGACTGTTTACATTATTGGGCCTCTTTAAATCCAAACTCACACACTCATTATCCCACCTATACTTAAGATTTATTTATCTTCTCACACTACACATCATATTTACGCGTTATGCATTAATTGGATGAAATTAATAAAAATGAATAATTTGATAAAATTAGGATGAAGAAGGAAAGGGAAAGGATTGCGCACGAGGTGGATTCACAGACGCAAACATCGAGTCCTGGTGGTGTGGGGAGTGATGGTAGGGGCGGGGGTGGTTGGGGTGGAAAGCTGTCGGCCCTGCTGCACGTACACCGAGGTAGCCGGGCCAGTAGCCGCAAGTCCTCCAGGGCCAGCGACGCCAGCGATCTCAGTGAGCTCGGGACAGCATCAGCGTGGCTATTTCCAAATCTACCCCTGCTGTTGCTCTCCGGCGCCACGGGAACCCACGAGGACCTGCAACCCCCCGCCCTTACCGTGTCCCGTCCCTCACCAACCACGGAACAACCATCGGCCACCTCAAGTTCTGGATCTGATTCTCACATTACTGTTAGGTTCGTATTTTTTTTTCTATACTATTTTTATTTTTATTTTTATTATTATATTTTCTTTTTTTTTTTTCTCTCTTGTGTGTGTATTATCTTTCACTCTCTTATCTTCTTGCATTACTCATTTTTCGTTCATTTATATGAACGAAGAAGAAAACAATAAGAAAACTATAATTGTCTCTTTTCATTGTGTCATTTCACGAAGAAAATGAAGGAGAAACAAAAAAAAATAAAGCATATTAAAAATTATTGTTAGATTTAATTAAAAAAAACCAAACAAAAAAAAGTTATAGACACCTAGCCAGTGTGTGTGTGTGTTTATATCGTTTATGGATTCACACGTAAGTATAGAATCCAATTTAGACATTTTGATTTCATTCAAAGATGATTTATTATTCATTTATTAATAACTCTGTTCTATATTATATTGAATGACGTTTTTATTTTTCCTATATCTTTTTTTTCTATATATATATATTTTTTTTTTTATAAAGCAATGGTAGTATCAGCCTGAGGAGTTCGATGTAGTTTTATTTTGTTTCTTTTATTGTTGCGTTGCGTTACTGTTGGTGATGATCGTAGGTATTGTCGTCGTAAAGCGAATAGAACAATTTTTGTCTTTACAAAATAAAAAAAGAATATAACAAGAAGAATTTTAAATCAAAATTATACATTAATCTAATCTTTTTCATTTCAAAACTCCTCAGGCAAAGAAACGAGCAAAGAAACGAGGTAAAATTGTTGAAAATTCTCGTAGATATTCATTTAAATTTGATCACATATATATTTAAATATATCGTTGATAACATTCGTTTACATAGATTTAAAAGTTGATTATTTTAATTCATATTTGTTTGTCCTTACTTTTTTTTTTTTTTCTTTTATAGAAATATTCAGCCCTGTAAAAATACGCTTGGCAATTTGAAACAAGAAAAGTTGGCGTTGCGAGAGAATATTTTTCTTTTCCTTTCTTCATTTTTTTTTTTTTTTTATATTCTTAGCATTTTATTAGATGTGCATTAAATCATTATCGAATTATTACGAAATATATACATATTTTTTTCTTTTTTTAATTTTAAACAAAATGTTGTTTATGCTAGGCATTCGTTAAGACGATGACGTCGAACTTAGATGCACGATGTTTTAACAGCACGTTCGCGGACAGTTATTCGATTAATTTCTTTGTACAAATTGTTTACAAGATGAGCCCAAAGGTTTCTCAATTAAATTTAAATGTTAAAGTAACTTTTTTTTCTCTTTTAAATTTATTATGTTACTTTTTGATTAGAGATCGTAAAATTGTAAGCTTTGCAAGTGCTTGAGTTTAAAACGTTTGGCTTAGAAAATTTTGAGAAATATTAATTGATTTAAAAAAAAAATATATTTAATAACTTTTGGCCCACCTTGTATAATCAAGCAATATATTTCGTGCATTAAAAATCGATTATAGCGTTATCATCGATGCTCATATTGAAAAACAAAAAGGAAATTGATTCTTCGATGATATTTTCCTATTTTTAACATTTTCTTTCATTTATTTGTATCTGTAAATATATTTACACATTTAGCATTAAAATTAGAAATATTGTAAAAAGTATTATTTGCGCAGTATCGCATAATATAGTTTAATATTAGAAAAATCATGGTCATTTTCTGGCTGTGCGATGTGTATTTGCAGGAAAACACCGCTTTTCAAAATGTCATTTCATTTCGTCATTAATTACAAAAACTAGAATATGATATTTATATATATTAATTTTGTCAACGAAAATATGTAATGCCGATTTGATATTACATTATTAAAAATTTCATTATAATCCTAAATTAATTACAAATTATATATACGATATATGAAAATAATAATATCATAGAAGAATTATCAACAACAATATCGAATCGACGTTACCTAATTTGTATTGAACAAAAAACAAAAAAAAAGAATAAAAAGTAGTAGCTATTTGCACACAAAAATTATAAGAGTAGATATTCGTTGCAATCTCTCTTTTTTTTTTTTTTACTATCCAAAGTTACTAATTTATTTCCAAAGATACAAATCTAATAACGATTGAATACATAAAACAACACACGGCAAGAAAAAAAATCCCGAACAGAAAACACTCTTAACCCCCACTCCCCCCCCCCATCAAATGACAAAAAATATCACGTAGAAATGAAAATATATAAAAATATAAAAAAAAAATAATAAAACCTTGTGCACAGATCGCTCGGTGCGACGTTGGGCCGTCAGGACGCCGTGGAAACTTATCCAGACGAAGACGTCCTGAGTCCACCGAGTTCGAAACGAAGTTCACTGCGTACCAGCGGTACGACGTTGTCCCTGAACACTCTCCAACGCGACATTAAAGAGGCCTTCAATCGTCGTTGCAGTAGTCTTCGAAAACGTCCACTAGTACCAGTATTACAACCATCGCAATTACCCTTAACTATAGCAACAGGAACAGCACCTGCAATAACAACAACAACAACAACAACAACTGCAACTGGATCAACTGGGTTAGTAGGAGTAGCACCGACAACAGAACCAATATCACTTCCAATAGGTGACGGAAGTGACTCAGTCAGTATACTCGTAACAGAACCGAGTCCAGAAAATTCTGCACCACCATCTAGACCGCCATTGATCAGACAACAATCTGAAGCTACGGTTGTTCACGTACTCGTTCATAGAGAAAGCGAGGAATATCAAGAAACCCCCGACGATAGCTGATCCTAATTCGATTAGGGACTTTTTTTTCAATCAAAGATTTCAAATAACTCTATTTCATTTGTGAAGATAGAAGAGAAAAAAGAAAGAGAGACAGAGAGAGAGAGAGAGAAAGAGAAAGAGAATATCTGAGAAAATATAGAATTTCTGTAATTACATTTAACTCTAACAAAAGCCAATAAGAATTAAATTATTGAGAGAATTAGGTATACATTATTATACTTGAAAGGAAGAATTTAACACGATCTACGTTAATTCTTCTTATTCATCATCTTCTTCTTCTTCTTCTTATTCTTCTAATTCTTATTATTCTTATTCTTATTCTTATTCTAACCCTTATCGGACGTTAGTGTCACCTCTCCCCCATGACAATGGCTTTTTGCGAAATGAAGATAAAGAAAAATAAAATAAAATAATAAAAAAATATAAATCAAAATAAATCTCAATAATTTCTATAACAATAATGTTATTATATTACAATCCTAAAAAGTTTTTGCATATTTATCGAAATCAGCTATAACTTAATGAGAAACGCGTGAAAAAAAAATACTGACGACCGATAAGGGGCTAATATAATACGATTAGGGAAACAAATGAATCGATCGAATAATTAACAAAAAATAACATACGAACACACGTATACATATAGAAAAAAGAGAAAGAGCCGTTCTCTCTCGCGCATAGGTTTATATATAATATTCTTATTAAGTATTAAATATATTATTATTATCATCGATTAAGATCTCGCGAAAACGAAACTCTCGTTAAGAATTCGAATCTAGAGACTCTTTATATTTCAATTCTCTATAATTAGCATTTTTAGAAGGAGAATAATATTAATATATTAATAATAATAATAATAATAATAATAATAATAATAATATAAATAAAAAATGCCTCTTTTTTTGACGTATCTTTATGGTGAAACTCTCATTGCGATGGACCACCTATCGCAGTATTTTTCCCATAAATATACGAGAGTAGGTTGAAAAGTTTTGAGCTTCAATAAAAACCTTTTATTTTTGTTTAAATAAAAATGAGTTTGTCTGTGTGATTAATAAACAATTATTTCGATTTTACGATCAAAACCTTTCAATCAATCCACGTATTTATGTATAGAATTTTTTCTCTTTTTTTTTGTATAAATTGATATTTCTTATTTTTTCCTGGCATTGAAATCACCTGAGAATAAAGAAGATTGG
>NW_014569687.1:127689-129000 GCF_001313835.1 Polistes canadensis | reverse complement strand
TAAAACAGAAATGAGTATACTGCCTCAAAAATCGTAGAATAATAGTAATTTACTCCTCGGCGAGAGATTTAAGGAAAAAAAAAAAAATAAAAGAAAAAAAATAAATAAATAAATAGAAGTAAAAAAAAAAAATCGAATCGAGATATGGTCGAAATGAAACGTGGAAACGGACTAATGGAATAAAAATAAATAAACACTAGCAATTAAAATGCTAAAATAAAATGAAATGAACTGAAATGAAAATGAATGAGAAATAAATTGAAATAAATTTAAAAAAAGGTAATATAACAACAACAACAACAACAACAACAACAAAATATAATATATTGACATAGGAAAGTAAAGAAGAAAATAAAATATAAAATATAAAAATAAACATTAGGAGAAAGATAATAAGAAATAAGAAACAGAATATACAAAAGTATATAAAATGGCTTCCTCCTTTGGTTCTAATTAAGATATGTACATAAGCTTTATTCTCTATGTAAATATATGTGCCTATTATTTATGTTTCCTTTTTTTATCTTAATTTTGTTTTCGCACTCTCGGCACGAATAACGATAGGTATAGAGGAAAGAAAGAGAGAAAAAGATAGAAAGGAAGAGAAAGAGAAAGAGAAGAAGAAATCGATAAAATGGCCGATAGAAAAAGATAAATTTATGTGACCTCATTAGAAGCAACCCTTATGTCGATAAAGTTCGGCTTTAATTAGTGTAACAACGTATTAAGCTTATTACAATTTTTTGATTAATGTTTGGAAATATCTGATTTCTTAACTTGGACTTTTATGAAAGAGAAGAAAAAAATGAAAATAAAAAGGAAAAAATAAAAATTATCCTCTTGAAGAATTATAAAAAATTAAACTTAAATGAGAAAAAGAAAAAAAAGAAACAAAAAGAAGAAAATGAAAGAAGGATGAAGTGAAACGAAAAGAAAAAAAGAAAAAAAAAAAAGAAAAAAAAACTAAAGAAATAAAATATAAGAAAGAAAAATAATATATAAAATAATGGAATTAATTTGAAATAACGAAGAAAATTAATAGACGACAACGCTTAAGAGCATACAAACACGCAACAAAACCTGTATGAAAATATTATATACACACATATATATACGTATATAAAATTTGTAAAAGGTTACTCTAATGTGATGATGCGTGCATAAGAAAAAAAAAAAAAAAAAAGAAGATTTTACACGATAATGAATTCAAACAAAAATTATCTCACAAAAGTAGAGACGAAGAAGAAGAATATTCTCGCGCGAAGTTTCATAAAAGGTACAACGAATTTCTCTTTAGGTGGGTTAATTATT
>NW_014569687.1:110188-126833 GCF_001313835.1 Polistes canadensis | reverse complement strand
AATAATAATAATAATAATAAAAGAAAATCACATTTTTTCCATGCGAAAACGTGACGATTGTGTATATAAGTATATATGTATATCTCAAATGAAGAAACAGATGTGAAACAAGAAAAAAAAAACGAGAAATAAATAATTAAGAAGAAAGAAATAAAAAGTAGAGAGGTAGGGAGGGAAGGAGAGAGAGAGAGAGAGAGAGAGAGAGAGAGAGAAAAAGTGCTAAATTTTCAAATTAACAAACGTAATAAATTGAAAAAATGAAATAAGTTGTAATAATAAAAAGAACTGGTAAAAAAAAGAAAAAAAATTCATAATGAAAGAATAAATGAGAATGAGAAAAAAAATGTAAAATGAAGCCGATTGTTTGAATCGAATATTAAAATCAATCTAATAATATATACACGCATTTTAATTCGAATAAAAAATGATATGGCTCGGTCGAAATAATAATAATGTTTTTTTTTTTCTCTCGTATGTGAATGTCTCGATGGTGGTATAGGAAATGATTTTATCGATGGGCACGTTTCGCGTGTATATAATGAGGGGACCGTTTAGTTCACATATACGCCGCGAAAGTGTTGGTTTTCGCGAGGCATATATAATTAAAGTTATATGTCAATTAAAGATTATATAAATATAGATACATAATACGTATGTATAAATACATATAAACATATATACATAATAATATATATATAATAATAATAATTTAATTAATAATATAAATATAGAAATACTAAAAAATCCAGCAACGCGCGCGCGCGCGCGCACGATAGCAATTATATATAAATATATTATAAATAAATACATACTTGTATATATAGTATGTATTAAAAGAATTTAAAAAAGAATATTTAATGAAGGGTTAAGTTTTATTGCATCATTCAAAAAAAGTAAATACATTATTATAATATAAATAATTAAAGGAAAAAAAGAAATGATGGGGTTGAACAACAATGCAGGAGAAACAAAAAAAATTAAAAATAAAATTGCGTACAATCATGCGTGGGATGACTGTTTAGGTAATCCTAGTGATCATTTTAGAGATTCTAGATTATAATAATAATAATAATAATAATAATAATAATAATTCGTGCGCGTTTGTATGTGTAGACGACTTATAATGTTTAGAAAATGATAAAGAAAATAATAAGGTTATAACAAGAAGAAAAGAAAGAAAGCAAAAAAAAGGATGAAAATTTAAATAAATAAATAAATAAAAATAAGTTAAAAGAAAATAATATATATATATACACACACACAGCTGCACATACTCGTCCTCGCTATTTTATTTGATTAATGTTTTAAATAATATAATAAATGGTGTATAAACCGTGCCGATGATTACATGCATATGCAATCGCAATAATAATGCAATAACGACAATCTTCGTTGTTGTTAGTTCCAAAATGTTTATTATTATTGTCATTACTATTATTATTCAATTAATTTCATATAAATAAGTGACTTAATTGATTTATTCATTAATTCATTAATTCATTCATTCGAGATATGACCACTCGTAGGACAAATTAATTTAAAACAAAAAAAAAAAAAGAAAAAAAAAGAAAGAAAAAGGAAATAAGTAAATAAAAATAATTGAATTTCAAATCGATTATTTATGCGTACCCCTCTATCGATTATATTATCTTTAACATACTCTCGCTTGAGATCTCGATTCTTTCTATAACGAAAAAAACATATTTATTAATAATAATTATTAAAAGGAAAGAAAAAAAGGAACGCGTATGCACATGAGAGAGATTTTATGTATCGATGGAAGAAAATTTTCACAAAGAAATTACGATTAAATAAAAAACATGTTCACGCTTTACATGTATATGTAAGTATACGTGTATATATATATACTTATTTTAATTTGTCGAGAGCTCGTCGTCAAGATCGTTGTATTTCCCAAGAATTATTTTTTGGATATAATAGTATGTGTGTAAAAATGGGCAATACAATGATTCCTCAAGCGAGAGAAATAGAAAAAGAAAGACAGAGAGTGAGAGAGAGAGAGAGAGAGAGAATGAGAGAGATAATTAATGGTAAGATAGAAAATGAGCTTCAAACGATTAGAAAAATGTAGAATGAGAGACTGTTATCAATAGTGCATAAATGTAAATTAAATAACAAGAAAAAATTGATTAATAGATTACATCGAGGATCGTGTAAATGTGAAAATGTCTTATAAGAAATATTCATATCAATGAAGAAGAGTAATAAAACAATTATAAAAAAAAAAAAAATCTAAAGAAATAAAGAAAAAAAAGAGAGAGAGAGAGAGAGAGAGAGAATGATTGTGTTTGTAAGAAAAACAACTATTGTTAAAGAAAATATTAAAAAATATGGTCGACAATTTTGAACAATAGAACGCAAAGAAATTTCGATAACGTTTGTTCGAAGAATTTGAACTATCGATTAAATATATACTTCGATCAATAATAACAAAAAAATTACGCGAAAACAGAAGAAACAAAAAGAAGCTGATACGAAAATGAAAAAAAAAAAAAAAAAAAAAAAAAAAAANTTAAAAAATATGGTCGACAATTTTGAACAATAGAACGCAAAGAAATTTCGATAACGTTTGTTCGAAGAATTTGAACTATCGATTAAATATATACTCGTTGCTATTCGTAGAATCTAATCTGATTAAATCTGGCACTTCTGGTGAACTCTGTAACAAAAAAAAAAAAAAAGAAATAATATACAAGCTTTCAACTACTTTTTATTATATCGTAAAAATCATCTTCTCTTTTGTCGGATTCTATCGTAAACAATTGTATTTGAATTTCTCACCTTATGAAAGAAGGAAATGTTGGTTGACGACGATGACACGATAGCTTGCTTTCTCGAAATTCGCTTGCGCATTTAAAATTAAAGATAGGTAAATAAAAAAGAATGAAAAATAGAAAGTTAGGAAAAAAGAGAGAGAAAAAAAAAAAAAAAGAGTCTAAAACACACATTTAATAATATCATTGACAATATTAATTATCCACCACGGGAGATCTAAAATAGAAATGTAAATTTAATGACCATTGTGCGGGTTGAATTATTTTTTATTCTTCGTTAATTAAATAAAAAAAAAAATGAATGAATATAATTGAAAATAAAGAAGAATCAGATCGAAGGAAACGAAGAATACAAACACCATGCATACACACACGTATATATATATATATATATATATATATAAATCAATTTTAAATATAATGTGGTGTGGGCTATATCAATTATTTTTTATTAAATAAAAATATTTCCAAATTTTTACGGATTAGAAATATTGATCACTTTTTCGAAATCTTTTAGGCAAACCATTTGTTTTAAATTATAAAACTATGAGCTTAGCTTAATAACATTTACAACCTCTTTACTATGATCCTAAAATAACAGGAAAAAAAATAATGAATTATTAGAATCACCTATGAATTTTTGTGACCCATCTTCTATATATATTAAAACAAAAACAATATATACATGTATGTGTGTGAAAATTTATATTACTCGTTGTTGATCGGAAAAAAAAAAAACATCGTTGAAATCGTTGATCATCCCGCACAATGTGATTGTCCATTAAAAGGCCTATCGTAAATAAAAAAAAAAAATAAAAAAAGAAACCATGAATAATAAGGAATCGCGATGTTAATTAATAATTTTTCATAATAATGAATAATATATTGTACTTAAAATGATTTCATTTAAGCGTCTCTCATGGCGCGCGAAACTTTTGTCATCACCACACATACACACACACATAAATACACACACAACTTATGCATACACATTAAATAATAAAAAAATTATTTATCATATTTAAAAACGAAGGACTCACGTGTTCGATCGAAGCAAGAACGTTCGAATAATAAAAAATGAAGTGATTTGTATAATTGGAAATATAATTAAATATACAAATGCAAATGTTATCATTATAAATTATTACTAATAATATTGATATTTAAATAAGATTTAAGTTAAACAAACACATATTATTGCTTTATTATTATTAATATTATTATTATTATTCTCATTATTCTCATTCGAGCATTCAAGTTTCATTCGCATTTGTTAGCCTTCGAATAAATCTCGTTTAATTGTACGTATGTAAAAAAAAAAAGTGATAGAGAGAGAGAGAGAGAGAGGGAGAGAGAAAGAAAAAGAAAAAAGAAGAAGAAGATGAAGAAGGTACAAGCGCGAATTTAATAGTTAAATAAATAAAATTCGTATGTATACGTAGGGAAAAAGTTAATTGTTAAAATAATTGAAGAAGATAGGACATAACGGAACATAAATAATATATAATTAATAAAAAAACAGCTAATATCGATCGATACTCGTTTCAATAAAATATTTAATCGAAAAACAGCAACAACAAAAACGATGAAAATTGAATTTAAACATCACGTTCGTCGTTTTGTTCGAACGTGTTCGAACTATTTTAAAATAAAAACATTATAAAAAAAAATAAAAATAAAATAGAACGATAACGAGAACGATTATACATGTATTAATATTATAAATAATTAAGTATATAAAAGAAACTCTCAAAAAAAGAAATATTACAACAATAACAACAAGAATAAGAAACAAATTGTAAATTATCGTAGTAATTTCGAAAAATGTCCGCCTTATTATAAATCATGAATATGAAAAAAGGAAACTGCGAAGATGAGATGTTACGATGATTGAAAATTTATTCACACGCGATTCCATTAAAAAAAAAAAAAATATTAATCCCCTCCTCAAAAGAAAAAAAAAAGGAAAATAAAATATAAAAATAAAAATGCAATTAAAGTAAAATATAAATAAAGTAAAAAAAAAAAAAAAGTATCGCGCGTATCGTCGCTATGTAAATATATTATTACACAATGATTAAAAAAAAGAAATAAAAAATCAAAAAAACGAAATATAACAAACAAAGAAAATAGGGGAAAAAGTTGCAAATGAGAGACGATGAAAGAACAGAAAAGAAAAGAATAGAGAAATAACCTGGAGCTCGTGTTTAGCTGAACAAAAAATGTTGTAAATATGTCTTAACGATATTATTATATTTTTGCTTGTGATAATCGATTAGAAATCCGAGAAAAACAAAATTTTACAGAGGAAGAGCCGTGCGTGCATTCCACCAACAACATCATTGCATTATATTCTTTTAATTTTTTCCTTTTTTCATTCCCTACTTATTTAATCATTTAATTTGTTCTCTTCTATTATTAATTAGTTAAAAAATATTTATTTAGTCTCTTTTCCTTCTCTGTCTCTCTCACTCTGTTTCTCTTTCTCTCTCCCTTTCGCGTGTTAAAGTTATGCGCACGTTGTTTCTGCCGGATATAGCATTTTGCTATTTTTCCGCAATCATCGTTAATTAATATTTGTATATATATATATATACATATATATATGCATATATATAGTGCCGAAACAAAAATATATAGAAATAAAATAAAATTCGTTCTAATAACATTCTTTTACATTAGTAAATCTATAAAAAAAAAAAGAAAAAGACTTTTTATGCACTTTTGTTTGTTTTGTAAAATTTCAAAATGATAAATTTTCAAGTATAGCATATAAATTCTAAGTAATGAAGATTAAATTGATCTGTAAATGAAAAAAATGTTAAAGAATGTATCTTTGATTAATTTTAAAACTAACTTTTAGAATGTTATAAGAAAATTTAGTATTTGCTAATTTTATTCAGCACTGTATATACATATATACATAAATATATATAGTATATATATATATATATATATATATCAGGAATCGAATGCACGACCGAGTTCATCTATGATTTAAGTGGAATTTCGATTCCCCTTTTTATCAAAATCCTTTTATAAAAAGAGAGCACGTTAAATCTGAACCGATGAACCGTAGACATTTTGTTTTTTTATTAATATTTTAATATGCCTCTCTTTCTATCTCTTTCTTATGGTATAGCATTCTCTTACTTATTATTTATTTTGCCTTTTTCCTATTATTTATTTGCTTTTATTTATATATTTATTTAATTATATTTTCTCGGCCGTGCTTCGAAAACGAGCTCTCTCGCACACATTAAAAAACATTGTAAAATTTAGCGAAAATATATTATATTATATTATATAAATAAATATATACGAATCTTCGGTTCAGAAATAACATCAGACAAACATACGTATACACACGCATCCATAAACATAAGCACACATGACAAGTATCTGCAATATCATATGTGGCGAAGTATACATATAGTTATTTAGTATCAGATATTTTATTATATATTAGCATAATTCAAATAACGTACTCGAGGAGAAAATTAAATAAAAAAAGAGAAGAAAAAAAGGAAACCAACAACAAAAACAACAATCGATAAGAGATCAGTTAGATATTATCATACAGCAATCTTTTTGCTTGTTTTATCAATATTATGATATTATTATTATTATTATTATTATTATATATTATAAAGATATTATATATATATATATACATACATATAAATATATATATATATATATAATTATTCCTAAATAATAAATATTGGAGTTTATTGCTAAATTGTGCAGTAAATTTTATTACAATTTTGCAGGTTCCTTATCAGTCATATTCTCTTTTATTATATATGCTTTGTTAACGGTAAAGTTAGGAGTACGCTGTATCAGTTTATTCAACCGAATATCATACTATTTGTATACATAGGATTATATATTATTATTAATATTATAATTATTTACATATTTCAAAGACTAATTATAATAATTTCTATTATTTATCACTTTTAAATCACTTGGTGGAGACACGGGTACGTTTATTCCATGAAAAGTTAGATCCGTATGAGCGCGGTTTTGGATCAACTTTGTTTGGCTTTTGAATGTAATATTTCCAGCCCATTTTTTCGCAATGCAAGACAGCTGCTTCTTTGGTAGCAAAATCAACTTTTAAATTCGACTGTGGATCTCCCCTTAATAGAAATATTATTTGAATTCGATAACACACACATTTAAATCATTGATTTAACTACGTTAGAAATCATTTCTATTAAATAATGAAATATTGTAATAACTATATGGATTACTTACGACGAAGTCCATCCAATTAATGGATTTTCCCAACGTTCACGTGTTTCAAAATCTATTTGCCAGTAATTTATGTTGTTGGTTCCAGATTGCATGGAATTCTTAGGTGGTTGGTAAATACGTACCATGCGAGTTTTAATATGTTCTTCGGGTACACCTGACACTATACCAACGTCTTCTGTAATTGGCACAACAATATTTTCTCTGATAAATTGTTTAGACGCTGGTACGTATGGATCATTCTGTATGCATGAACTCAATGATTTCGGATAATAATCTTTAGTTTTCTTTTCTTCGAATCCATCTTCTTCTTTCAATTTTATGCTACTCGTTGAAAATAATTTCATAAATCTGCAAAAACGTTTAAGGATAATGTACAAAAAAAAAGGGATAATAATATTTTAGAGTTATGTAAAAATATGAGGTTATGATTATTAAATCGTGTCACAAGTAAATGATACAAATTAAATGTCATTTAATTTGAATTTACCGTTCATTCCCATTGTCACTCAATCCATTCGTGCATCTTCGTAATAACGCACGATACGCCATTTTTTTTTGCGAGTAAATTTAAACTAATTCTCGATCAGCGAAACAACATAAATGAATGAATACATTGATCAATCTCGAATTTAGATAGAACTCGAACTGAAGTTAGACGATTGCGTCTCGTATCGTTGATCGAATCTATCGTATTTTACGCGCGAAATTTGAATTATCTTATTTCTGTTCGGTGTTACCCTTAACAAGAATTACATACATAAAAATTAATTTAAAAAACAAATCTATTTTCGTATATTTCAATTATTGTTATTGAACCTAATTAATGTTAAATAAAAAAACAAACAAACAAAAGAAGAAAATAAAAATAAAATGAATAAAACGATTTTGTGCTCGCAAAGTGTAGTAAATTATTGAAACGATTGTTTAAAGATCAAAAGGACGATTAGTAAAATAAAAAAAATTAATAATATTAATTGACCTACTAAGTGATAAAAAAATGATAATTAAACAAATTGGGTCCATCAGTTATACGTGATGAGATACGCATGCTCGGGATACTTTGTACTCCCACCCCTTTGACGAACTGCATGATGCAAGGGATCATGCTTCTTGGGCGCAACCATTACGAAGAAATGCACTTGGTCTAAAAGTGATACATTGCCAAATATAAGAATCTCTATTAGTTTTAATTAATCGTGTCTTGTAAACGTTCGTGCAAAAGGAAATAGAGTGAGGATGCAGGCCAAAGTAAGTCGATTGTTATCAATATCGAGGGTTGAAGTAATCGAATAGATAGTCTCGATTATTATCGAAGTATTAGTACTTTGTTCCGCGTCCCCTCGGACGTATCGATCAGAACTTGGGAACTGTTGCTAACAGCTGTTGCTTTGATTCCATGGCACGAGATGATCTTCTTGTCTACTCGACAATTACAACCCTTTAATTATTATTTATTAGATTTAATATTAATAATCAATTTAAAATAAAAAAATACAATTATATATACACATATAAATAACATATGAAAAATATAAAAAAAATATATTTAACAAATATTACTTTGCAAGGAAGATTATTTCATCTGAATATAGTTTTTTTTTTTTTTCTTTTCATTTTTATTATTCGTTTTTTTTCTGGGTTCAATTATATTTGATTGAATTAAAATTAATCAATGACACGATTGAATAATTCATCTTTTTAATAGAATTTTTCTAGATTATGATTGAAATAATGATTTTTTTATGTTAACAGTAAATGTTTTAATGTTTTTAACAGGACAAAACGGGATTCTTTCTATCAGCAATATTAATTTTATGCATTGGAATTTATTATACCAATGCGAGACACATTATAGCGAAACGAAATTACAGTGATCAGAGTGTCAGAGGATATTTAGCAGAGGTAGGCCAATTAAACGATTAAAAATATTTAAAAAAACAAAATATCAATGCTGCGTCAATGAAACATATTGATTTTTATTAAATGAATCGAAGAGTTTTTCGCAGGATCTCTTTAAAAAATGATAGCACTCAATGTTTGTTTCTTAAATAATAAAATTAAATTTTCTAAGGAAGGATATGCMCCCCCCCCCCTTTCTTCTTGCTTGCTTGCTTGCTTGCCGAAACCCATGCAACTAGCTAGCTAGTTGTATCTTAAATGTTATCTACAAAATTTGGTAAAATATTGATCGACAATATAATCTTATGATGTTTAAGATAAATAAAAAAAATATCTAAGATAATAAATATGAGTAGAGAATGATAAAGAAAAGAAAAATAATAGTTGATAACAACGTTGGATATTATAGAGGACCTGTTGGTGGAACGAAGTATGCAAAGAGGAATTTCATAGTAAATTTCGATGTCGATGTCCAAGGTGGTCTTATTGTCGTTCTCCTGGAAGATATTACGATGCACATTGCAGCATGACGCGCACCGGTTATATTTGGACTCAGCCGGAAACCTCGCTAACTCTGGAAATCGATAAGTAACCGGGACAACACATACATATGTATGTATAGAATATTTCATTCTGTTTACGATATGTCAGATATCGTTTTTAATCGAATCCAATTTTCTCCCACTATTACTACCACCATCACCTCTAACACTATTATCTTCACATGATTTTTAATCTACATTGTTGTTGCACGATTCGATAAACGATTTAATACGATAGAAGAATATTCTATCTAGCGAAATGAAATCAAATGAAATGAAATCAAACGAAATGAAAAATAAGATTTAAGAAATCTTTTGAACGTTTTTATGTAGCATCATAGATAAAATGATAATTAGTATGTTGACTAAATCTATTATAATAATATTATTCAATTGATAATATTCGCACAAGTTATTCATGCGGCACCATGTTGTTATTAATCTAATAATAAGATAATATTCGTGATATTTGAATATTTTTCGACAAATTAATTCATTATTTATTAACGTTCGATTTAAAAGAAAACAAAATGTTCATGCGTGATATTAGATTTTGTCTTATAATCACGTATTATATACTATACACGTTATTGTTATTAATAATAAGGCACATACATGCGATTCTTCATTACTGCCATGAATTTCTAATAGAAAAAACTAATAGAAAAATTAATTTTATTTCTATAGAATAATATTAATAATAATAATAATAATAATTTTTAATACTGTATTAATTTCATCGCAAATAACATCGAATTTTTCGAACAAAAATATATATTTAAATATTTTTCACTAAGGTAAGTTTTATTTACGTCTTCCAAATTGTGACACGACGGTGGTCGTAAAAAAATAAAATAAAAAGAAATATAAGAAATTTATGTGCTAATTTTTAAGCTAATCAAACGTTTCAATCGTATTGATATTTCGCATAAACTATTGGATTGTTCGAGAAAAGATTTCTTTAGCCGTGTTTATTAAATGCCTAACTACACTCTTAATCTCAAAATTATTAGACATTTTAACCAAAAATATTTCATACGTCATTTAGAAGTATCTTCTTGTATTCCAATTCGTCAATTATTTATTTTTTAACATCATTCATTTTGAAATGAAAATCAAAGTGAGCATTATATTACCGATGCTGATTATTGCATAACATTGCAAGACATAGCTGAGATTATTAAATTTGACAATTCTCACACACACACACACACGATCATTTAAAATCTTTTGAATTCTAAATATAAAAAAGATTGTTTTTTATTTATTATCCAAAAAATGAAATTAATTTCCGAACAATCTAATATATTATATACTAACAAAATATTATATATTTGTATATCACACACTGCCACACTTGCTATTTAATATAATATATTTAATATATAATCTTGTTGAAATGAAATGGAAATCAAACTTTTTGAAAGTTGCTTTACTTTATCACGATCTCTTAACGATTAAATTGTAATAGAAATAATAGATAGAACACGAAGGCTCGATTAGATAAAAATTAGATAACGATGGTAAAGGAGATACAATTTTTGTGATACTATTCTATAAAGTTACACGTAATTCTACGAAAAAAAAAAAAAGAAAGAAAAAATAAAAATTAATCAAAAAATTGTACTTTATCATATGTATATCAACATCTTAAACATGTTATAATAAAAATATCTAAATAATAAAACGAAATATTATCGTTTATTGTATTACACGTATACGCAATATTACATATTTGATTTTTCAAATAATTCGAATAATATTGTGATCGTACACGCGTGCATTAAAAATTCCTATCATGATCAAAATTATTTAAATTTTATTTCATTTTTATCTACCAGTATATTTATATAAAATTTATCACAGACTATATACTACACAATATATATTAAACATTAAAAAAAAAGATAAATACTTAAAATTCAATAGAATTTCTTCACAAATAATTAGAATAATAAAATTCTTATAAAGCGAGAAGAAAATTATATATTGGACATTATTTAATTTTTATTTACCACACACACACAACACAGAGAATATATTTGAAATATATTTTAAATTATAATCTGCAAATCAAGAAAAATAAAAATAAAAGTATTTATTTTAAAATAACACTAAAATTCTCTTATGAATTATTGAAATAAAAAATGAGTAAAAATTTCGAACGGGAGAGTAATAAACGAAAACGATGTGACGTAGAAAGGATCAACGAAATGTAGCTTCCAAGATCAAGGCTAATAAGATACGAATAGTGCATAGCACGTATTACGTAAGAGGAGTGACTTTGTCAAGGTCAAGAGGATCTCGTCCAGGAAAAATACGTAGTACATAATAAACTATCTGCGCAATTTGGCCGGGATCGTGATATCAGTTTTATATGCGTGCGCATATCGATTGGCCCACTTGTTCGAGTGGTATGACGAGCAGGTCCTGCCACCGGATCCTGGACCGAGTGCAGTTGGTTTTAAGCGTTCGAAACGTGAACACGTTTACCAGCTGCCGAACTAAAAATCACTTTAATATTCAATTATTTTATTTAGTTCGGTTATATTAATTCTTTACAAAATTTCAATGTTCAATTGTGTTAACAAATTTTGTTCTTTTAACAGTTTCTAACGGGCCTTATAATTATTTCTTTCTCTTACATTGTAAATAAGTTTGTTTTACTTTCTCTCTCTTTTTTTGCAACATCACGTTAGAGATAATTTGTGATAAGTATTGTTTGAAATAATAAAAGAGAAATAAACGAAGAACAAAAGGGTAAGGAAGTGTTTCGATCGTTTAATCTTAAACATTTTTTTTCGAATTTGTATTATTACGTCATATTATTTCTCATATCATCTTTCTTCTCATTTGCGTATACGCATGCGCGAGTTATTGATTGATTTTAAAAAGAAGAGTTTCGAGTAAGTCAGTCGTATGTGAGAATCGAACAATTCAATGCCGAGAAACGTCACCGGTCAAATAATTTTTATTTTCTTAAGTTTATTTCTTTTCGATGATGCGAAGACTTTCGAAATAAATCGATTCTACGAGATTGACTGGCCGTCAGGGTTGCGTCAGTTTGTCCGTTTGGTGAGTTTTTCACACAATTATTTAGTATTTTTTATTGTTAATTAAGTTTTTCCATTTTTTTTTGCAAAAGTTTACATTGAAATTGATTGAAATTGTTATTCATTTTTTTGTAGGAAGAACCGTTGAAACCGGTGAAGAATTCTTTTTGGCAAGGACCGACACATCTTGGTCATATATCTGGAGTCTCGGTGGATCCTTCGGGATATCCTGTGATCTTCCATCGTGCCGATCGACTCTGGGGATTCTTGTAGGCATTTTATATTTTTTATATTTCAAATATATTCTTTCATGAAAATCTATGAAATCTTTAATGCAAACATTATGGCAATGAACAATTAATTTTATTAAAAAAGAAGTTAAATATATTGATTGGTACGAAATTAAAAAGAAAGCCAAAAAAAATATATGCGAAGAAGGGGGGGGGGTTGAAAAGTTTTGAGCTTAACGCAGTAATAATTCTTTCTCGGTAAGATACTTTTTTAACAAAAATAAAAAGTTGTTGTTGTCGTGTAGCTCGAAACTTTTCAATCTACTTACTTATTATAAAATATCTATAATAAAATAAATAAATGAAAAAAAAAAAATATATACATATATATATATATATATATATACAAAAAAAAATATATATATATATATATATATATATATATTTACAATAAGCGTAGAAATAATGAGAGAAAAACATTTCGTATGTTAGGATAGTGAGAGTAAATTTTTAATTATTTTTTATATGTGTAATAAAAAAAAAAAGTTAGTATATGTAGATACATGTATAGATAAGTAAAAAATGAATTAGGTAATGATTGCGTTAAGATGATGTGATAGTCATTTATAAAATATACAAATTTGATTAAAGTACCTTCACCAAAAGCAACCATTATACGGAACAAGCTAAAGGACCGATCACTGAAAATACCGTACTAAAGTTACATCCAAAAACTGGGGATATTTTACGTGGTTGGGGAAATAACACGTTCTATTTTCCGCATGGTATACACATTGATAATTTTGGAAACGTGTGGTTGACCGATATTGCTCTTCATCAGGTTTTTAAGGTAACGATCATGATCATAATTAGAATTTCTTTTATCTCCTATTTGTTTTCAAAACTAAAATTCGTGAAACAAATTTGCGTGATATAATTCTATGTGGGATTATCTTCAAATCATTATATAAATTAAAAAAGAAGTAATTGTAACTAATTAATTAATTATTCGAATTTTTTTTGGATATTAATTGAAAACCAACAGGTGATAAAAATGAAATGATTTGTACGAGCTAATTTTTGCTTGGTTTTTTTTTTTTTTTTCTTATTTCGATTTCAAATATAGTACGATAGTTCTGGAATACTGAAGTTGTCACTCGGGGAACCTTTCGAGCCAGGAAATGATCTTAATCATTTTTGCCAACCAACATCTGTCGCGGTGTCCTCGTCAACCGGCGAGATTTTCATCGCTGATGGTTACTGCAATAGCAGGATTGTTCTCTTCGATTCTATGGGAAATCCAAAATACAGCATTGATAAAAGTACGTCTTTGTCCTAATGTTGTTACAAAATCCGTATCATTCATCAATTGTTAACATTATCGTATTAGTTTTTCCTGCCATACACCCTCCTACCTTTCCACCCAATTTTTTTTTTATCTTTTTATTGTTCTATTGTCTATTGTTTTATCAGAGAGAGAGAGAGAGAGAGATAGTCCTTATTTAACTGTTAAAAGATACATTATATTCGACTAAGATATTTTGTTTGTTTGTTATTAATTAAAATATGTAGCCTTGAAATTATTTTCATATTAAATTATAAAAATAACTTTTCGAACGAGTTAATATTTTTTGTTAGTGAGTTTGTTAATATCATATGTATTTGATCTTATCGAGTTTGATTTGTCATAGATCGTTGATAATATTTAGCCAGTTAAGTTGGAACAATTAGTATTAATCAAATGAATGTAAATTTGTTTAGGTACGATGATTTTAAACATACCACATTCATTAACAATATTGTCAAATGGAGATCTCTGTGTTGCTGATCGAGAAAATGAAAGAGTCGTTTGCATAATTGGACTTACTGGATCTAAGACTGTATTCGCTGGAAGAAAATATTCTATTCCAGTTCCTGGCCGAGTTTTTGCCATTGCTTCCTACAGTGAGTTTTTTTTTTTTTATTATAATTGTGTGTTTATTATTATTATTATATATTGTTTTTAAACATAGAGTAAAGGGTCAAAAGTTTTTAAAATAATTTGAAATTCATTTTTTCAATGTTACTCAAGGATTAGAAACTTTCGGGAGCACTTTTATTTAATATAAATAATTAAATTTATTAAATACTCTCACAAATTTTCTTTTTCCAACAATTGTCGCGTTAAAAATTAATGCGATTTCTAGTTTTTTTTTTAAAAATATCTAATAATGAATCATTGGAAAATATAAATGAATTTTTGAAAAAAAGAAAAAGAAAAAGAAAATGAAATTATTTTTTCGACAAAAGCTTACTTTATATATAAAAGAAAAAAAGATAATAAAAATTATAATAAATAATTTGATCAAAACAGATGATACAATTTACACCGTGAACAAGATGATGTGCGAGTATTGTGCAATGGGCTACATGATAAATCCATACATTCAACAAGTCGTTAATATGTGGTCATCCGGATTTGTAAGTTAATCATTCATCCAACATCATTAATCTTTATATTGCATTATTATCAAATCATATAAGAAAATAATGAAAAGAACATTTTTTTTCAAGTTAATTTAATTCTTTTCGTTAAAACACACGTACATACAGTTTTCATCATTTTCCTTTATCCAGGATTTCCATAATCCACATGACATCGGAATATGTCAGAACAGTAAGTCATTGTACGTCAGTGAGATCGGTCCTAATCGAGTATGGAAATTCGATTTGATAAAAAAACGTTGAAAGGGACGAAGATAATGTGATTGAGGAACGATTTTTGACACTCATAATGAAGGCTGAAAGTAAGTCCAAAATAAAAAATTAATCGAAAAAATAAAGAACAAAAAAAAAATAGAAAAAAAAAAAACAAAGAAAAAACAACCGCCCCCAAAAAAAGAAAATAAAAGAAAGAGATACAATGAGAGAGAGAGAGAGAGAGAGAGATGAAGAAAATGAAGAAGAAGAAGAAGGAGACAAAAAAAATCAATTATAAAAATCAGAGATGTCCATTATGTACAAGTGCATGGGTAAAATATATGATTATGGTACGTCACCGTAAAAATTATTCTTTTTTTAACCGACAACGAGTTATGGGAAAACACAGCTGATAATATATTATAGAAATGTTTTTATGATAATGAAGAAAATTCAAACAAATTTTGTACAAAATCGATGAATATGAAATTGTTTTTAATCGTCTATGGGAAAATTTCTGATAGAAAAAAATTTTTTTGAAGAAAAAGAAGAAGACAAATATTAAATAACAAAGTGCAGAGACCCATGCATACATAAATGGACAAATATTGAAACAGCATACAAATATACTTAACTGATAACAAAATTGTCCCTAACTGAGTACTGGAAAAAAACTTAGTTTCGATAAAAAAAAACTTCGCCTCGAAGGAGCGGACGAAGAACGATCGACGCGAGAAGTACATCAGTTAAAAACAATTACAAAAAAAAAGACAAAAAAAAAATTAAAAAAAAGAAAACATAAATTCCCCCCTCAAAAAAATCCAAAAAAAAATGGAAAAATTGATGGAAAAAATTAAAAAAAAAAAAAAAAAAAAAAAAAGAAAAAATAAATAAATAAAAGAGAGAGAAAGTGAGAGAGTTTGAGAGAGAGAGAGAGAGAGAAGAAAGATAGAATGAAGAAAAATCAAATACCAAAGAATTGAATACGTTATAATTAAAAATTATATTTAATTATATTTGTTCGCGCGAGGAAAAAAGATCGTGGAACGATGGCGGCAATGGATTGCAACAACAACACAACAACAATATTGACGAAAAAAATTCTCATAAAGGTAGGAAATGAGTAAGGATAAAAATTGAATAAAAAAAAAAAAAAAAAAAAAAAAAAAAAAAAAAAAAAAAAA
>NW_014569687.1:108552-109963 GCF_001313835.1 Polistes canadensis | reverse complement strand
AAAACGAAAAACGGAAGAAGATAATAATTAATAAACAAGAACAACAACAAACCAGCAACAACAACACAATAATAATTATAATAATAATAATAATAATAATAACGATAATAATAATAATAATAATATTAATTAATAATACACGTGAGAGAGTGTGTATGTAACTTGTGACATTCGATCGTCTCTGTGGAACCTAAACTACCTCCTTCCATTTGCACTCCAATTACGTATGTACGTACATATAGATGAGAGGGTACACGAGTATGTAAATGTGTGTAAATACGTACGTATGCGTCTCATGTGCATATTTGCGCGTGTGTTCATATTCGTGTGCGTTTGACATATGAGTTGCACACATTCTACGAGTTAATTTACACGCGTAGACTAGTAACGCGTGTATTTAAACGCGTAGATATTTGTGTGTACTCACGCGTCACCCATATGCATCTGTATACACGCGCATACACATGGTACACCACGCATCGATACTAATTTATCGTACACGTATGTATGTATGTGATCTCGTATGTTTTCCAACGAGTCCTTTCCGCGAGTTCGTCACTAATTTAATATGCCGTTTGTGTGTGTATTTTTTATCTTTTTCCATGTTTCTCCTGTTTTTTTTTTGGGTGTGTAGGTGAATGTATGCGTGTGCATATGTCTTGTATGTCTCTCTGTGTGTATGTGTGTGTGTTTTGTGGGATTATTTTTTGCGAGAGTTCGCACGCGCGCGTGCATGTATGCATGCATGAATCGTGTAAATCCTACGTGAGAATGAATGTTTGTTTTCCATGAATTGAAACATAAAAAATGATCGAGCAACGACTTGTTCTTTCTTGTTTGAGATAAAGAAATATAATTAAAAATAATAATTATTGCTTTGAGATCGAATATTGCTTAGGATCTTTGGAAAGATGGAACGAAAAAATAAAATAAATTATTATTCGATGTCTGTGTATGTTAAGGGTTAACCTTTCGAGTAGATGCAATTATTTTATTTCGAAGTAATTGGTGTGATTTTAAGGCTGTATATTTTTGTTGGGTATTTAAAAAATTGTTGGAAATATGTTTAAATAACAATGATGAATGAAGTGATTGATATAAATTAATCATAAAATTATTATTATTAATTTCGAGTGACTTTTTATGGGAGTGGCGGTTGTGATGGGATTAAATTCTGATTGAAAAGTTTTGTGGAACGAAAATTGGAAATTAAGATGGAAAGATATTGTAGCAAGATGGTTATAAATTAAATTAATTGTAATATTAATTTGAATTTAAATTGAAAAAAAAAAAAAAAAAAAAAAAAAAAAAAAAAAAAAGAAGAACAAATATTTGTAACTAAAATGTTTCATTTTTTTTCATGTACAAATTAAAAATGAATGATACAATTAATTTCTTGCTACATGTGCTT
>NW_014569687.1:104963-106554 GCF_001313835.1 Polistes canadensis | reverse complement strand
TTATAAATTAAATTAATTGTAATATTAATTTGAATTTTGTTCGAAAAAAAAAAAAAAAAAAAGAAAAAAAAGAAAGAAGAACAAATATTTGTAACTAAAATGTTTCATTTTTTTTCATGTACAAATTAAAAATGAATGATACAATTAATTTCTTGCTACATGTGCTTTCGTATTAATTATTGTGAAATGCATTACTGTTTGTGCTATTCGAAAGGTTAATTAAAATAATAATTAATTAGTGAGACTGTGTAAAAGCTCTCATACGTTCGCCTGTAAACGTTTACGCGTGGCATTGGTACTTAATTGTAATTATTTTATTAAGTTACTATAACTATATTACAATTATTATAAAACAAATGGGAGAAAGAGACGAAAACGACGAACCTGCGTTAAAGATAATCATACGAAAATAAACATTTATCTATAGATAAAGAGAAAAGATAATTATTTGAAGATTACTATTAGAATTTGATGATGTTTTAAACACGACGAAACGTTCTGATTGGATAGAAAATGCTTTGAACGATTATTTAATTCAATTAATTATATTTATTACAATATTTCTTTTTTTCTTCTCTTCTGTACATAAATATTTATATTTAAACAAAATAATTTCTTTTTTTTTGTTTTTTTTTTTTTTTTATATAAATATCGTCCTGTCGAAACGAACATAATCAATAACGAGCACGCGAAGTGTATCGTTTTCATCAAAAAGATTTGCAAAATGATTCTTTCCATCCCCCGTACTAAAAAAAGAACAAAATAAAGAACGGAGAACAGGAAGAAGGAGAAAGGAAAACAAAAGTAGAAATGACAATTGTTCGAAATAATGATCAAATATATTCGCGTTAGGAAATCCTAATCGCTAGTTTCGAACCCATGAGTACACCACAAGGGTTACGATTAAAAAAAGCTATTTTAAATCAACGGTAGTAGCAACGAGATTGATCTTGACTTATGTAATAATGACATCTGAACATATGTATGTATGTATGCATGTATGTATGTATGTATGTGTAAGAGTGTATGTACGTATTTACATGGATATGATGTATAAACGTCATCTCAAGAGTCTAACACAACAAACTAATAATCCTAAATTATTTTTCGAGTATGAAACTACGATTATCGTTGTCGATTATTCGAAAAAGAAGAAGAAGAAGAAGAAGAAGAAAAAAAAAACAAGAACGCCGAAAATGATAACGAAAAACACTAAAAAAAAAAAAAATCAATTCCGAAACTTATTATCTTCGCAAATTTGGTTTTCTTTCTTTTCTTTTCTTCTTTTTTCTTTTCGCTCGATCGATCGAGACAGATCATTTTTAATTAGTTCGAAGAATTTCGAAATATCATGTATATCAATAAGATCTATTGATATTTTTTTTCATTTTCTTATTTCCCTGAAAATGAATTATGCCGGTCGCGTTAAAGAAAATGAAAATAAATAATTAATGTTAAAAATCGAAGTTCTCCGAACGAGCCATAAAAAAGGAAAATACAAATTCGCGCGAATAAGAACGATCGATCGTGGCACGGTCGAAGTTAAGTTCAATGATGATGGAAAAAAAAAAAAAAAAAAAAAAAAAAAAAA
>NW_014569687.1:101613-104395 GCF_001313835.1 Polistes canadensis | reverse complement strand
AATAATAATAATAATAATAATAATATTATTTAATAATAATTATTACTACGAGAGATTAGAAAATATCGTCTTCCTATCGATAATACGAGAAACGAACAATGAACGTTTAACGAGGAAAGTAAAACAAATTAAAAATATATATTAAAATAATTAAACAATTAACTTTTTTGTGATCTAAGCGAGAAAACTCGATCATAAATTTCGACAGGATATATAAAATGTCATCCGCGAAAAATTCATATCGACGCACAAATTTTTCAACATTGAACAATTTCAATCATAAATTCGATAACGAATCAAAAGATAATATGTATAAAAGTTGATAAAAATTTTTCAAAATTGAACTAATATAAGTAACAAAAAAAAAAAGGAAGTAGAAATAAAATAAAAATATGAACAACCATAAATACAAGCATATGATTTTGTAAAATTCGGTTTTTTCTCTAGCTTAATTTGTGGTTATAAAAAAGAAACAATAATAATAATAATAATAATAGCAGATTTAAAGTATTACGTCGAAATGAACGATCGAGTTTGCTGTCAAGTTGGGTGAACAAATTAAACAAATAAATGATCACGATCCTACTATTATTGTATAAAGAACAAAGGTAAAAAAATTAACTACAGAATAACACGGAAAATGATTAAATATAATAAGATAAAACGAATTCATTCGCGCACAATATCGATTCGTTCAAAGAATTCAGCTATAACTCAACATCGATCGATAAATAATTAAAATAAAATAACTGCAAGTATGAATGGAACAAAAAAAGTTTAAACTTTTTTCTTTTGTTTTTTAACATATTTTATCTTCATACTTATAGTATGTGAATAAAAAGAAAAAATAAAAGAAATAGAGAAAGATTTTTCAAACGATTTCAACATACTACAACGTGCCTGATCCGATTTGTTCACAAGCTGACGTCTTTTAACGAACGATAAAGCGTAAAACACATACAAACACACACACACACGTTCGTTTAGATTTTAAATTAAAATCTTTATATAAACCAAACAAAAGTATTTCTCTTAATCCTATTTAAAACTAATAAAACGAAAAAATGATTCCTTAAAATAATGGAAGAAAATAAAAAGTTTTCGACGATCGCTGCATCGTTCGATCAACGAAATATTTGAGAAAAGAAAAAGATAAATACAAAACAAAGAGATAAAATAAATAACGATAATAAACGATGATGATGATGATGATGAAATGTGAAAAGTTGACTGGAATGAAACGAGAAGACAAAAGGAAAAAAATTAAAAGATATTAAAAAATAAAATAAAATAAATATGAAAATTATACAAGAATAAGCGAAATTCGCTGAAGGAGAAATAAAACAAGAGTAAAAGTAGTTGAAATAATAAAAATAATAGTAATGATAATGATATTAAAAGAGAGAGATGAAAGGAGGAAAACCAGGAGACAAAAAAGGACAATTATCAAATATAAATAATAAATAAAACTGAAAATAACGTGTAAAAGATAATTATAACGAAAAAAAATGCGAAAATCGCGAGAAAAAAAGAAGAATTCATGATGACTTGGAAAAATTAACAACAATGACGATGTTGTAACGAAAAAGAAATAAAGAGAGATGGTAAAAAAGAAAAATCAAAATGAGTTAAGAAGAAAAAATCATAAAATAATCACAAAAAAATTTAAAAAAAGAATAAAATGAAAAATAATTATAACAAAGGGCGAAGAGAATCGCTGAAGAAAATGGAAAAAAAAAAAAGAAAAAAAGGTAACAAACAAAAAAAAAAAAAGAAGAAGAAAAAGAAACCGAAGTCCCTAAAACGCGAAGGAAGGCACATAAAAAAAATAAATATTATAAAAACTACATTCTATACAATGGCTTTATTTTCAAACTTGTCATTGTAAATTTTTTTGGATTTTAAATAATTTTGGATTTTGAGAAGAAAAAACACTTTGATTTATATATCAACGAGGGATTTTTAAAATCAATTTTAATGAAATTTTCAGTTCCATTTTTTCAAGCCCAGCTACTTTTATTCTGACATTTTAAATAACATCCCTTAACTTTTGATGTCATTTAAAACAGAAATTAAAAATCACTGATTATACATATTTAAAAAAAATTGATTTATTTTAAATATGTTAGTTGAATTTTATTAAAAAATAACAAAATAATTAAAAAAAGTATTTATTCCTAATACTATAAAACTTCTAATGAAAATATAGTTGATTAATTGTCGTAAAATGTGTTCTGTTATTGGTCAAACAATAATACAATTTGTATTGGATGTAAAAATGAATAATCGAAAGTTTAGTGGAGCAATGAAAAAATTAATGCTAACAGTTTTCCAGTTCTTTTCTGTCTTTTTTGCAATTGTGTTGCACTAATAGCTTTGTTGATAACAATAAGTTCAACTTATTGTGAAACTAAATTCGATAATTCAAAAATAGGACAACCGAAGAACGTAAGTTAATTTTTTATGAAACTTATCAGGAAGTCCCTCAAAAATTGAAATATATATTGTATAATCGTTTAACTAATAACAGATCACATTTTAAATTCCCTAAAATAATGAATTTCTTTTTAATATGAATTTCCCCGATTAAAATACATTCAGTTGTTCTTATTTTATCTTAAATATCAATATATGGATATATACTCGTGAAATATCATAGAATAGCCCAGTCAATAAGAGGTGAAGGAAAAACTTTCAGGTAGAAGTTCTCGACAGTTTGATACAAAGGTAATTCGACGTCGCTGAATCGAATGGTGCTAATTTTTTTGCAATACGATGTGGC